>NC_092208.1:42300623-42304500 GCF_043381705.1 Parasteatoda tepidariorum | reverse complement strand
TAAATCGTACTGATTCTGGTATGTATTATATATATATATCCCACCTGCTCACTGACTGCTGTCAGTGAGCTTGTGGGTGACAACTTTGGTCAGTCTGCGAATGGACTAAAGGTGGGGAGTATCGGACCTCGTTAAATTGTTCTACCGTGAAATACTCGACTTTCAGCACAGGTTATCAGTCTACCAAAGCAGAGGAGCCATCCAATCTGCAGAAGATCAAAATTGTGATCGAGTCATCGAATCATCATCTGGGATGTTTCTCAGACTGTTGCTGATAGCCCATTGTGGGGCTCTAGTACGATGTAAATAAAATGCAACTACTACTTCTTCCTGTTAAAAATAGATTCAAAAACTCAAACGCTGGCATTTTTTTAGAAATAATTCTTATGAAAAGTTTTTCAACTAAGGGAAATAAGAAATCGTATGACCTCAATAAGGAGAGTAATTTAAAATGCATATCCCCCCCTTTTTTTCTTAACAAGCGATTGAGACATATTGTGTGAAAGCTCACTTAATTACTATGTTAACATATTTTTAGAGGCTTTTGGACTTTTTACTTTTGTCAGCGCAAATATCCAAATAGCGATCTCCTCAATGCTTTCGTAAGATGTCTTTTTCCAACATGCATTTCTTTTTCAATTTAAATATTTTTTTCAATTCATAAAGTAATTTTTTCTGGTAATTGAAATTTAATCTCTTACTTAAGGGTTATTCATCTCATACCTTCGCATGAATTTTTTGAATAATCGAACGACCTCTTTGTTTCGCCAACAGATTTTTTTCGGAATGTTCATTATTGTCAACCCTTAATATGTATTTTTAGAATCCTTGTAAGAAAGAGTACAATATAGGTCACAAATTAATATGAGGTGAGACGAGAATAAAGAACAAACATCAACAAGAACAGATAAATTAATAAGATAAACATAGAAACATGCAGTTGAGAGAATCTCAATCTTATTTTCAAAACAAAACAAAATAGAAAAATAATTTTAAAATTGATTTTACTTTCTTATTTGCGATTAAATTATACTATTACTAAATTTTATATTTATTATATTTAATTTTATGCCGGCCGGCCAGTGTCGGGGTCAGGGAACTGACCTTGCTTTAGAAAGGTTCTGGGTTTGAATCAAGGCATGGATGTTCTTTCATTCTCTGTACTATCTGTCCTTACTGAGGGAGCAACATTGGTCCACCTAATATGGTGCCCCTGAAAGAGTGGCCAACAAATCTGCCTATCAGATGCCTGTATGATGAAAGGTCACTCTCCAGGTGGGCATTGGGGAAAAAATATTTAATTTTATCTATAATTATTGATTTTTATGGTAATGAATGCAGACATTACAAAAGGCGCGTCCCTTCGCTGTTTTATTGGTTTACTGGATTGACACACATTTGCAGGCTTGTGGGCTATAAACTTTTGTCAAATAGAAGGACAGATGGCACAATGAAGAGAATGACAGCACGAAGATACATTCAGGGTAACGGCGGGATTCGAACCCGCTACCTCCATGCTTTGCACAGCTTTTGACGAGCGATATCGCTTGACCAGGGAGATCCCCTACGTTGATTTCGCTTCATTAATGTGGTCCCCGAGAAAAAACCTATACTATTGCCTATACTTGCCAATCCCAGCTGAGATAACAATACTCTCCGTTGTGGAACACATCTCGTAATCACGTATAACGGATAGTTTTCATTTTAGCTACTACCGTTATTTTTCAAAAAAAATTATATATGTTTGGAGAAATTCTAGCATAAATTATGTATTTTGTCTTTATAAACATGTTATCTAGAAATGATAGTTGGAATATGTACTACACTTTTTATTAAATATGAGGGCAAATTTTTCAATAAATTTGATTCATTTTCATAAAAATATTAAAAATAACAGTAATCAGTTTTTGAGCAGAAATTCATCATTTAAAATGTAACAATCATAATCTAAGGTAGAAAAAACGATTAAAATCGTACTGATTCTGGTATGTTACTCACCAAATGTATTTAAACGCTATAAAAAAAAATCATAACAGAATAGATAACTGAAACGCAAAAGATTTCTCTGAATGTAGTTCCCAATTTAAGTATTTAGAAATTTTAAGCATCAATGTAAAGTGAGCAAGTGGAATCAAACATCGAAAATGAAGCTCATAAAACATCTGCCAGTTTTGAAGACGGAACAAACAATATAATAACATGAAACATCAAATACAGAACACTTACGAAAAATAGTAGAAATTCAGAGAAAAATAAAATTTATGAGAAAATTAAAACGATTGAAGATTATTATAAGAAAAAGCAAACGATACACTGATGATTACAATGCATATTTCTCGCTTTACAGTTTAGCTTCCATTTGAGTACAAAAAAATTTATTTTTGGAAAAAATTTATAGGGATATTAAATTTTTTCATTGTGTCTTGCGTATATAGGACTAACTAAACGTAACTTTCGACTTAACCTTTACACGGAGAGGACCTCGGGGTCTCTATATATTTATGTTTATTCTGAACCTCTAATTACGAATTAAAATGTATTTTGGTATTTTTTAATTGTAAAAACAGTCTAACAGTTACTAAAAAATTTTGGTAGACTATCGGAATTATATTTGTAGCAAAATATAAAATCCAAAAAAAAATAGTTTGAAATTTTTTTATTTATTCATTTTCAAAAAAATTATCAATAATTAATTTTGTAAATTCAAGAAATTTTAATGACGAATAACTGTTTCTCTTAGATCTAAATAACTGCAAATAAATTCAAATTTGAAAAAAATATTGTTTGGAAGTGAGCAGTGTTTGGAAGATTTTTCCTTTAGCGCAGAAAAGGCACCTTGGTCTCACGCTGTATTTCATAATCAAAAATTATTAAAATGCTCAATATGGTATTCTTCACTAATTTTGATTTAAATTAATACAAAATAATGAAAGAAGTATGAAAAATATGTATAAAAAGCTTCAGTGTCTAAGGGTTAACTTCAAAAATATGTAAAAAAAAAAAATGACATTCTATTTCCTGATATGGGTCTACTTCTTTTACAATTTATTTCTTAAGCATTTTTTTCTGAAAATAAAGGACGATATTTCCTTATGATGCATAAATATTTCATTGAACCATTCCGGTCAAATATATCGAGCCACCTTATCTGCAGTAGCATGATCTCTCACGCAAATAAAAATTTTGATCTTTGCTCATTAAAAAGATAGTAATCTAGATCGTGTATCAAATCCTAATTTGAAGTGAAGTTTATGCTAAGTAAAATATTTATTAGAAACCAGAAAAAGAAATATTCCAAAGGTTATAAATCTGGAGAATATGGTGGACGTGTTTTTACATCCTATTAAGACCGTAAAAGATTTTGGCTGGGCACCAAATTCTCATGAGGTCTCGAATTATGATGATGGCACACTATAGCTTTACTTTACAAAGGGATTAAAGCGTTTGCCTCCCACTGAGTTAACCCATATTCAAATCCCTGCGGTGGCTGGTTAATACGAATTCTGTGCACGGCTTGCGCCCGACCACAGTGCTGACGTAGAATACCCACATTGGTATATGGATCATGGGTTAGTATCCCCTTGCATCGGGCTAACCATGGGAGGATTTCATGTTTTTTCTCTGCATCGGGCTAACCATGGGAGGATTTCGTGTTTTTTCTCTCCGTGTTACGCAAATACATTTTAGTTCCATTAAAAAGTTCACCACGAAGGCTAGCTTTCCCTAATGCTTGATCCAGGAGTTTTCTTGTCTTCTGGTTCGGGTTCAAAATGACAAGGATACGGAGTTCAACATTGATCATCGTAAACTCAGAATTGCGTCGGTGATATATATACATATATATATATATATATCCAACATGCATTTCTTTTTCAAT
>NC_092208.1:42263675-42299925 GCF_043381705.1 Parasteatoda tepidariorum | reverse complement strand
TTTTTGAAGTTATACTTCTTATGCGACTTCCAACAAGGTTGCGTTAAACGTTTAACGCTACATTTTTATTGGCCGGGAAATCACGTGGTAGGATCCCGTTTTCCCTCATACATTTCCATATTGTTTTGGTTCTCACTAGCATAAAAATAATAAAAGTATTGTTTTTCTATAAATAATTTTTTAGTTTGTTTCTGTACACATATAATTTAATAGGGTAGTATTTTTTATTTTCAAACTCAGTGGATAACAATTGTAAAAAATGAAGGTTATGTCAAGGTACGCCTCTTGTGAATATCAATTAGGTTTTCTCTTTTCTAATTGCCATTTATATTTCACCAAATGCAGCCATGAGGGATATTAAATTATTTATCGCAAAATCTTTATTGCCACTATCCACTGCAGGTTCACAAGCTCTGGCAGACGTTACTGGTGAAGAAATTGATTATTGTGAGCTGCCTGTGATCCTTGCAGGAGATTTTAATGTGAATTTCTCACTACCTGAAACATTATTAAACTTCCTTAAAGACAAATTTGGATTCGAAATGATAAATGGTAGGAATGATCCAACAGGGGTAACTACCATTGATGCAGTTTTTGCAAGAAATATTGAAAAAATAGAACTCAAACATTTCGTATCTTACTTTAGTTATCATAATCCCATTGTAAATGTTATATATCTGGATATTTCTCCACTCGAAAATGATAATTAAAAGATGCGATCAATTGTGAATTGTAAGCAATGTTAATAAAGTTTGTCTTAAAGAAACAATATAATTTCTCTAAAAATCAATTTCTACCCCTTCCTATTTTCATTTCCACATTACGAAGTTTCACTTCTTCCGCGCGGAGGGACTCCACGCACTATTTTTTTTNTTTTTTTTTTTTTTTTTTTTTTTTTTTTTTTTTTTTTTTTTTTTTTTTTTTTTTTTTTTTTTTTTTTTAGCAAATGTAGCAAATGTAAATTTCGCTGTATTTTTTGTAGACGGATTATAGGTTAGAGATCCATTACCATCAAGCTAATCGCAAGAGGGTTTCGTGGTTTTCCTCTCCACGTAACGCAAATGCCGGCTAGTTCCACCAAAAAGTCCCCCACGAAGACAAATTTCCGCCTATACTTGATCCAGGAGTTCCCTTGTCTTATGGATTTGGTTCAAATTACAAGATTCAGAAGTTGAACATTAGTAGTCGTAAACCCAAAAAATTGGGTCGGTTGTTCTACGACAATTATAAAAAAATAAATAAATAAAAAATAAAAAAAAAACCTTTAAAAGTAGTGGGATATCTATTTAGTTTAAAATCTATCCGAAATAAAGCTTTAATTTCCCTTTTTTTATTCACAAGACATTTTTTCCTTCTTCCGAGGATGATTTAAAAACATTGCTTGGGCCAGGTCAAGAGCAAGGTGCACATCGGCCCGTGGACCCATATATGTTTATAAGAGGACATATTGCCTAGATGTTCGCTATACATTCCTTAAGACTTAAAAATATAAATAAAAATTAAATAATAAATAATAAAAATTAAATAATAATAATAATATAAATTAAATAAAATATAAATTAAATAATAATCAAAAGAAATAAAACATACGTAATAAAATAAAACATTTTAATTTTAATTTAGGGAATTTTTCGGTCGAAATTTACCATCAGTGAAGTTTCCTTGTACTATAAATATCTCTTTCGGAAATTAGTTCCAAAATAAAAAATTGTACTCGTTTTAAGGAAAAATATATATTGGTCTGATGAGCTAACTAGTGAGCAAATGCGAAGTGATGTGTGCGTGTAGGCTAACCAGCGAAAATTTTCACTAAGATTTATATTTAAAATACATTATGCCATGGATTTAGAGAAAAAAAGCCGAGATCAGTAGGTTTAATGTGTAGCACCTAAGTTCCTAAAGACGAATGTCTGTCAAAAATGGGCTGCAAAGTGATGAATTCGGAAACAATTTTTTACTTTTCCGATTTGCACTTTGACTATATTTTATTTTATTTTATAACCGGCGCTGAACAGCTGACTCAATTTTTGGGTTTACAACTTACAATACTCAATTCCATATCCTTGTAATTTTGAACCCAATCCAGAAGACAAGGTTCCCTTGTCTTCTGGAGGATTTTTTTATAGAACTAACCCGCATTTGCTTTACACGACGAGAAAAACCACAAAACCTTCCACCGTTAGTCTAACGGCAAGGGGGATCTAACCCATGATCCGTCTTCCACTGAAGATATTTTTAAATCAACACTGTGGTGGGTGCGAGCCGTGTGCGGAGTTGGAATCGACCAGCCATTGGTAGAATTCGAAACCGGTTTACATCATTGGCCCTTTGACTATATACAGAGCAGCATTTATTTCTCCGATTTAGTCTAAATATTATTTCTGGAATCCGTAAATGTTTTTTACCCCTGCAAATTGCTTTTAAAATTTCAACACCAAGGATTAAAAGAATTGCTGCATAGGGCAACAAGAGAACCACGAAACGGTGAGTTTACCGCTGTCATTGACTGCAATTTTAATGATATAATGAACTATTTTTAATATAAAAGAAAACTAAAATTTATAAGGAACTGACATGAACTTACAGCGGAAAATGCCAGAGCTGTATGATATTCTGCCCAAGATGCAATAATGCCACCAGCGATGCAACAGAGAAAGGACCATACTAAGGAGTATATCAGTTCCTAGTATGAAATATAACAAATGTACTTTTTATATTTAATCTATAAATATTATTCTGTATACTTCAATTATGAATATAGTATTTTATTAATTATTGACCGTATCATTATCGTATGACAATTTTCCGTAAGGAGTTACGAATAAATTTACTAAAAAGCCGAATTAACTATTAATTTTAGGTAGGTATAGAATAAATACATATAAACTTTTGCTTAGTATTAATAGATTTTCATATACTAAATAACGAGGCAATCTTAAGGCCTGGTTTCTTAGGACAGGACGCCGTCAGCTGGAAATCAGCGCTAACCTCTGATTGGTCCATTTGTGAGTTTGATAGTATACGTCATCGAACGCTCATCTTGAAGTACAATTGCCGTCCAACTCAACTGCAGTTGGATTACAACGTGACGTTAACCACAGAAGCAATGGCGGACAACAGCCAACAGCACATTGAAATCAGCCAAGATTTTGATTTTGACATTAAACGTAGCTTCTTCATTAAACATATCACTCTTCATTTAGCTCAGCTATAATGTGTTTTTTCTTGGACAAAGTCATTATTTGTTCTCTAAAACTCTGGTCGACGATAACAAAATCAATACAAATTCAAAATAAATATTTGTTTACGTTATTAACGCATGTGCAATGAGAGATAATGTCTGCGTTGGACCGACTGCTCACGCTGAGTTAACAAAAAAGTATTTTTTTGGCATCAGCTCTACGTCAACTTTCCGCTGACGCCCAGATAAGGCGCTAGTTCTAAGAAACCAGGCCTTGAGCTAACAAACCAGTATTTTGTTGGCGTCAGCGGGATGTTGACGTCCCGCTGACGCCCAGATAAGGCGCTTGTCCTAAGAAACCAGACCTTTAATGGTTCGATGCGCATCCTAAACATGGTATTTAGTTAGTTCTATATTTGGATTTAAAAAAATTGTTGTTTTACGAGTTATCTATCATACTTTTTTTAAAAAATAATTTACAAAACACTCTCTGATGTAAACAAGTATTTTACAATTGATAAATTTCTTCGTTAATTAAAACAATACCGGCGCATGTGACACTACCCTAAAAATCTTCAATTAAGATTGTGATTAGTGCAATAAATAACGAAGTCACTATCTTATCTATCTATCTTATACGCCTATCTATCTTATCTATCTATCTATCACTATCTATCTTATACGCCTTTGCGTAATTGTCCAATATCCACACCACACTTCTCAAGCACGCAACCGTGAGTGGATTTTCACTGTTTTGAAATCGTTGAAAAAGACTGATGTGATGTATTATAATATTCACAGTGTTTGTCTTTACAAGTGATAATATATCTGATACAGAGTCTTTGCTCGAGGAGTCAAACCTCAGCACATACTGTGAAATGCAAACACTCTACATTTTATACCATATTACATACCGGAGATTCGTTATTCATTAGCCGATACAGCATTATGGGAGGAGTATTCTCCACGACCGGAGATTCTCTTCTTCTGTTGGCATGGCAGCCTTTTGTGGGCCAGAGCCTTCCCGAGAACTTTCCCTCATTCTGCTCTTTTCTTTGCTATTGTTCGCCAGTTAGTAATTCTTTGGATTTTAAAATCTTCTGCCACTCAGTCAAGCCATCTGATCTTAGGCTTACCTCTAACTCTAGTTCCCATTGGTTTGCATTTGAAGATCTTAAATGTCTAGGAAGATGGGTCCATTCGACAGATGTGACCCGCAAAATTTAAGCGACATATTTTGATGTATTTAATGATATCAACTTCCTCGAATAGCCTATAACAGGGGTGGCCAAGCTCCTTGATAGTCGAGTCATTTTTCAAAAAGGTATGCTAAAAAGGTACTAATTTCTTTTTTACATAAATTATATTTATTGAAAACATATAAGTAAAAATACAAAATATGTGTATTGAATTTAAACATTAAAAATTAAACACATTTATTTTACTTATCTTGATAATTCTTTAAATTTGGTGAATAGCTGGTGACAGCACTTCTCAGCAATTCTTTGAGATGCTGGTTAGTTCATACTGGTCGGTGATTATATTTCACGAATTTTAAAGTGGAATAACATGATTCACATAAGTACGTTGTTCCGAATGTTGAAATAATTCGACAAGCAGCGTTTTTTTAATTCAGGATACTTCGATTCTGGTACAAATTTCCAAAATTCAGTAATCGACGTCGACTTATTTTAATTGTAGAGCTTGATCTTCTTGCATCTCCATTAATTTTAATTCTCCACAAGCTTTTTGTGTCATAATTATATTGGAAAAGGAAAACTCACCTTGAACTGAACAACGCTGCACTTAATCTTTCATATTTGTTCTCAGTAATTTAAAAGACATTTTGAAACATATACGGAGCGATAATAATTTTTTAAAATATAATAGCACAAAAAGGAAAAGGGAACTCGGGTACATTTATCGAGAGCCAAAAATAATCCTTCAAAGAGCCGCATGTGGCTCGCGAGCCGCAGGTTGGCCACCCCTGGCCTATAAACTAGTGAAAATTATGTCGTTGTCTCCATAAGCCATCCACATTTATAACACCGAAAAATTTTCTCAAGGCTTTTCTCTCAAAATCAGCAAGCAGTGGAGATTATCTATACCCATTTAACTTGACAGTGGACCCTTTTTCGAACTGTTAGTTCATTTTCTGAAAGATCGTGCGATACTGAACCCGTTAAATAAGATTTTTAACTGAGGTATCTTAAGCTGCGTAGTAAACTCTGTGTAGATTTTTCTCATTGTATGAAGATTAAAGTGAAATCCAAGGCTTTTCTTTGACAATAACAGTATATCTTATACGCTGAAATGAAACCTTAAGCAAAAATTCTAACGTAAAAAGTGTTGATGAGCCTACCAAACGAACACTTTATCAACCGTGTAGAAATCGTGAAATCAGAATGAAGCTGGATGTGAGACTTTATAATTTTGGGTGCGTTTTCATTATTAAGCCTGACCACACGTACTTGACTCAATATGTTTATTATAACATTCTGACCAGGTGTTATCATTCAGTCAACACCTTCATGAGGAATATTCAGCTGATGAGCATAGTTTTCAATATGACAACTAAGTTCATAGAAAGAACATTAGACTAGATTTGTGAAGATAAATAAACCCTATTGCATCTCGACTGATCAGCAAAATCACCTAACTTAAAATGTGTGGAAATTGATGGAATGGCGGGCAGAACGTCGAATTCAGTATCTGTTTCTGTGACAAAACTGTGGCTTTTATTCTTCGTATTGACGTTTTGTGAAATTTTTTATGCTAGCTTTCATTTTATCCCTCGGCCAACTCTTAGGAGTCGTCTCTGCAGCTAGTGCTACGGCACTTTCTTGCAATCTAATCATACAAGACGTCTTAATAACCAACTCAACCGGCACCAGAAAGAGAAGACGGCCAAAACTCAAGTGGATGGAGATTGGCTCGAGGGTGACTTAAGACACTGCAAATCACAAGCTGAGAAATCAAAGCGTCCTAGACAGGATCATCTGAAGTCGAATTCTGAAGATGACCAATCCGTGCTGAGGCAGGAAGCTATCTAATCATACAGTCTGGTTTATCTCTTGATTGTATATTAATCTTATGGCTGGCAATTCAACTGGCCTAGTTCAATTTTGTTTCATGTAACGAAATTTTGATTCCTAATTATTTTATTAAAATTGTCCTGTCGTGTTAAACATCACACCAATTCACTTAGCAATAATTGCGTAACAATATTTTAAGTTACAAAAATTGAAGTCAGAATATCTCACATTTAAATAAAGCGTATGTTAATAATAATAAATAAAAAATTAGAACTTACAATTAGCACCCAAGGTATTGTTTTGCTTGTCACATCTGTTACGTGTATCATGTGTAAGAATCCTAAATTTAGAGCCATGACAAAACCCAGAAGCGCGACAAATTCGTAATACCTACCGGCAGGAAAATCATAGCTCTTAGTGACTACTCTCATGCATAAGTATCCAAATAAGCCGTCAGCCTAAAAAAGAATATTTAAATGAAGAACTGTTTCAAGAATATAGTCAGCAGAGACAGGTCACCCTTATAGGGCGAAATTAACAGCCACCACCGACTTCAAGACAGCTAAATATAATATTTGTCGTTTAAAAAATTGTCTCCCAGTTGCCACTCGATCACTTTATTAGGAAGAAAATACTTGCATGCATTTTATTATTATTTTCAATAAATATGGAATTATTATGAATATTCTACGGCTATTTCTCTCTCTCTCTCTCTCTTTTTTTTTCTTTGGATTTTTCGAAATGAACTACATTGCGAGAAAGGCTTCAACATTTTTCTTAATCATTTAAAATTTAAAATTTTTTTTTTCAAAAGCGGTGACTGTTAAAAATGTTATATTTGGTTACTGACCAGTAGCGAAATTTTCTATTTTTGTCCAATGCACATCCCTATAACTTCGGAATTATTGACTGAATTTTAATTCTTTAATAAGTAATGGCAATAATATCTCGAAGAAAAGTCTTAGCAATTAATTGCAATCATGGCGGAATATGCTTATTTTTGACGCAAAAACGCTCTTTTTTCTGAAGAAATATAGCTTCTTTATCAACAAATTTGGATTTATAACACCCAAACTGGAAAGGTAGACAAAGTTTTAAAAATGTGACCTTTACAGTTTACGCACTATGAAGTTTGTAGTTATAATGCTATTGTAATGTATCATTAAATTAAAATAATTCTTTCGCAGAAAGTGATAAACCCTTCGGCCTAAAAGCAAATTTCTCATTAAATGAGGAATTAAGATGAAAAATTTTTTTTTTTGGAATTAATTTGAGAATAATGAATACATTTCTGAATTGTGAGGTATAAAAACGATTATTTAATTCGGAAATTTCATATTTTTGTAAGCCCAAATCTAATTTTTCCTGATATCTTAATGATAAAAAGTACATTAAAGCTGATTTTGAAAATTTATAAAGTGAATAATGGTAAAGAAATGTTAAAATGTTAATTAAAAAGCTCCTTCTTGTAAAATTCTTCAGATAAGATTTCGGTATGCAGTTCATTGGAATATTCTGTTCTTTTTTGACATAGTCATGTAAGAATAAATTCTACAAAAACAAAAATCAATATTACATTATTAGCATACAGAGCGCAAAAAGAAGAAATAAATAAATATATGGACCACCCTAAAAACCTTTTCATCTAATGATCGGATTTTCATGTCCTAGGACTCAATCTTAATGGTTCGATTGGGTAACCTCAAATATGTTAATTAATTAGCACAAAAGTTATTTTGACATACGAAATCAGGCACAAAAACGTACTTTCTCTGAATAAACATACCATTTTTTTCGACTGATTCGGATTTTTGGCCCTCAAAATATAGGGGGTTGCCACAATCTAGAATTTATAGTCCCAATAGTTTGGTCAGGAGAACGGCTTAAAGTTTGGATCCATTAACGTTAATTTTACCTTTCACATATTTCGCCTTGTCTCGAAAACTTTTTAAGCAAATCGAGAAAGTTTGCACACAATTACAAAATTTATTTATCCAAAGATATTTCCATGCAAAAAATAACTTTTAGTAAACATTCATTACATTTTATAATAATATTTTATTTATTAATAAATGAAAAAAAATTTAATTGTAAGGTAGGAATTTTTTTACATCATTTTAAAGAACGATATTTCAAATGGCAAAATACGAAATTTGAGCAAAATCGATTGAAAAATCCGAAGTTTAAAGAAGACGCCTTTTTAAAATTAGATTTCTCAGTAAGTATATGCAAGAAATTTCCATTCGCTTAAAAAGTTCACGAAATATGGGAAATTAGCAAAAAGTTTAACATTACGGAGTCCAAACCTTGGTCTCCTAATCAAACTATTGAAACCATATTTAATAAGATATACCCAACCATATTTAAACCATATCATAAATCATATTTTGTGACTTATTTTTTAAGGGTCAAAAATCCGAATTTGTCTAAAAAAATATGTTTATTCAGAGAAGGTACGTTTTTGTGTCTGATTTCTTAATTTTAAATATCTTCTGGAATAATTAATTAGCATATTTGAAGTCACCCCATGGAACCATTAAGACTGAGACCCCTAGAACGCAAAGATCCCATCATTAGATCAAAAGTTATTTAGGGTAGTCCGTTTTTTATTTTGAGCACTGTACGAAAACCACCTAAACCAGAAAAAAACTACAGACGGACCTTTATTTAGCGAAGTCGCTAATTCCCGATAGTAAGTTCGTTATATAAAAAATTCGTTAAAAAGAAAATCACTTTTTGAAACACTTAAACAACACAAAACAGGTTTTAAATTCATAAGCACTAGACATAATTGAAATAGTAATTGTAAAAAATATAATATATTAAAATAGCAATTATCTTTAAATAATCAAAATAGCAATTATCTTTAAATAATTAAAATAGCAATTATCTTTAAATAATTAAAATAGCAATTGTCTTTATCTTGTAAACTAGTATTTACTGTTTATTTTACAAAGCTTAGCCATAAAAAAAATATGCATGGAAAGCAAGAATAGAATAAAACATTAACCAGTGTTACATTTATCATGCTACATACATTTTCAACTAAAACAAAACTTCATTTATGTATAAAATTACAGCTGCATTTATTATAAAAGTAATTTTAGAAAATACATCACCACATGCGTTCTTAGTTATAAAATCCGACAAAAACCAAATCCGAACAGAATCCACATAAAAAGGGATTCTAAATCAGGGCAAAAGGAAATTAAAACCAAACAAAAAAGGAAAGGGATTGTACTGCTTTCTCTAAAAGCTAAAGTGGCTTCGAAAATCAATTCAAGGTCATTTCCCTCATAAAAGCGTTAACAAGAAATGTTCTTAAATATTTTGGAAAATAGGGAAAGTGGATCTTAGAGAAAAGTTCGCTAAATAGAAAATTCATTTCGCTATTTGGAAATTATTTTACGAAGCAATTTCCAAAATGTTCTTGGTTCCTTGAAGAAAAAAAATCGCAAAATAGAGAAATTCGCAAATTGGAAGTTCGTTAAATAGACGTCCGACTGTTATTATGCGAAACCTGACTGCTATGAAAATTGTGTATGATTTAAAATGACTTTCAAAGTATTGACTTAGTTTTCTTGTTGATAAATACACTAAGTTAAGAAATAGGATACATTATTTTACAACATTTCGATTCAAAATTTATATAACTGAGTTTGATCTAACACTTTTGCAAGCTAGTGGATATATCATCTTTGTCTTCATTTGTATAATGATAAAAATATATATATATACTAACAGCTTGTAAAATTTTCAACATGCCAGAAGGTGTACGGAGGTAGGTAAGATCAAAAAACATTTTTGGAGTATGATGGTGATCAGCATTCGAATCATTCGCAATATGTCCAGTTGGAGTTAGCATATTCATTTTCTTCCTGGAAGGAAAAAAAAACATTCAAAGATCAAGTTCGCTCAACATCAGGAGGTAATATTAAGTTAAGCTAGTTTAAACATTCAATACAAGGTTTCCATGGATCGGAAAAATAAAAAAGTTGAAATTAATGCATTTTTAACTACTGAAAGGGGAAAGTGTTGGTATTTAGGTAGATATTTTATTTACGTTTCACTAGAGCTGCACAATGAGCTATTGGCGATGAGCTCAAAACATCACTGAGGATGATCAGAAGACATACCATTACAATTTTGACTCCCTGCTAAGCTCCTCGATACTGTGCACCCTCCGATACGACGCACCCTAGGTCACTATACGCTGGCTGATCAAAGTGATCAACTATCTGCTTTCTGACTGCAGCCAGTGATGTTTCAGTTCAATGCTGTACTAAGAACCGTATCTTTACAATCAGTCAGCCCACTGCGGGACGAAAGGGAAAAAGAAATAATTTAAAGGTGGCAGTATGTCTGGGTTCGAATAAGAAAGTTCTAGAAATAGTTTCGTAAACTAAACGGGAAGCTCTACCTAATTAAAGGGGAGAGGGTAGGAAAGCATTATTCGCTTTGAGAAAAGTACCTGACCTTTTTCTGCTTTCTTTTTTCTGGGTCCTTGAAGTATTGTAATCATGCATAGACGATGTTTTAATCAATTTATCCAAAAGAAAGATTCCAAGGAAAATACTTTCTCAACACATGATTTCTGTAGAAAGGCAGGAGGATACCCGTTTGGGAGGATTGAGTGAGACATGCTCTGTTGGCAACGATTGGAATCGAACCAAGGACAGATGGTGAGTTAGGAAGGTCGGGGTCAGAAATCTGGAGTAGTGAGCTGTGGTGGCTCAGGGAATAGAGTGTTCACCTCCTAATGAGAGGACCGGGTTCGAATCCCACCGATGACTGGTTGATACGAATTGTGCTCCCGACATGCCCCAACCACAGTGGTAAAGTAAAATATCCTCTGTGATAAACGGATCATGAGTTAGAATCTCATTGCCGTTGAACCAACCTGGGGAGATTTACGTGGTTTTCCTCTACGTGTAACAAAATTGCGGGTTAGTTCCATAAAAAAGTCCACGAAAGGAAGTTTGCCCAAATGCGTGATTTTGCAGTAGCCTTGTCATCTGAGTTAGATTTAAACTTACAAGGTTACGGAGTTAAACATTGATAATCGTAAACTCAAAATTGGGTCGGCTGCTCAACGCTGGTAATAAAACGTGAAAGAGTGTGCGAAAAATGATCTTTTGGTGCTGCTTGGAGTTCATTATTGAGTCCTCTAGCCACCATGGAAAAGGGTGTACAAGACCGATCAGGATTAAAATAATAGCTAATTTCTATAAATAATAGCCGGTTTAACTGGCATAATAGCCTGGGAGCTGTTCTCCGATCCAGCGGCCTCTAACGACCAGCTCTTTAGTTTATTTCTTAATTTTTAAGAAAAAAATTTTTTTCTCGGCTTTTTTTAGTTTGGGTAAAAAAAAATTGAAATAAATAAAAGCTTGCCTTATAACTGGAACCAGGTATCCACAGTTGGGAAAATAGGAATCTAATTGCTTTTGCAGGAGTTTCTCGCACAATTATAAAATTAATTTAGTTAAAAAAAGGTCCATGCAAAAAATAATTGTTAAGGTTTTTTTTTAGTCATTTTTTTATTATTCTATTTAAAGGGTCTAAAATATATTGAATAGTAAGATATTCACTTTTTACACCAGTTTACATTATGTAATTTTGAATGACAAAATACAAAATTTGAGCTAAATCGTTTAAATAGTTCTGAATTATAAAATTTCAAAATAGCCATATTTCTAAAATTCTATTTCTCAAGAACTATTCGACCAATTACATTCAAATTTTGTTATTTTTCATTTAAAATTACATAGTTTGACTGAATGTAAACATTTACATACATTAGAAATTAATATTTTTTTCCCCTTATAAAATAAAATGTTAAAAAATTATAAGAAAAATTATTTAAAAATATTTTTTACAAGTAAAAATTTTTGGATTAACGAATTTAATAATTGAGTTCAAAAATTTGTTGATTCGCTGTACAACTTCCTGAAATATGAGTAATTGAGCAAAAAGTAATATGAACATTAAGGACCCAAATTTTCGACTATCCTACTGCCGAACCTATTGGGAGAACATTTTTCAGATTGCGGATACCCTCCCCCCCCCAATTTTAATGGTCATATATCCAATTCCGTTGAAAAAGGGTATATTTATTCAGAAAAAGTATGTTTTTGCGTCTGTTTTTGTAACTTTATATTTTTTACAAATTAATTACCATATTTGAGGTTATCATTTTAACCAATGAAGATTGATACTTATTTTGTAAAAATCTGATCATTAGAAAAAAAGTTATCTAAAATAATGATACTTGCTTGACCGAGTGGTATAACCCACAAACTGTAGCATGATGGTAGCGGGTCCGAAACTCGCCGTAACCTTGGTCGATAGAAGAAGATACATATCTTCTTATTATCTTTCTCTGACTTTTGCTATCTGTGCTTCTTTCACTTGAGAAAAGCTTGTAAGCTGTAATGTAATTGAGCACACAAAAGGGGATATCTTTTTTTTTAAAATTTATTTTGAGCACTGTACCTAGCTATTTAGCTCATTTAACTTATTTAATGGTGCTGGTAATCAGGTATAATAATTGAGAATTATAAATAATCACCGGATTAATCACTTTTACCGTATCATAACCACATGTTACGATAAAATTTCAGATGTTCTTTTTTTCTATTGGACATTCGATAACATATAAGATTATTTCACAAAAATATACCTTGATTTAATTTAAAAATGTCTTTCTTTTTCGTTTTACATTCAATTAGTTTACTTCTTCCTCATTAGAAAGTATAACACACATCTTGGTGGTTTTATGGGAGCACTAATTTACTTCGTGTTTAAATTAGTCTTTACTTTTGATACGTACCGTTTACTTCACAATTTTTTCCCATTCTTTAAAAAAGAAAGCAATAAAAATTTATTATTATTTCTCATTTTATTGCAACTATCAAGATAATATCAAAAAATACTAAAAAATGAAGTTGAATGAACATTGATTCATTATTTGTTTCAATTTGCATAAAATATATTACTTCAAATTTAAAAAAACAAACGCAGAAAATTATGACTTATTCGGTTTTATTTTTTTAAATTCCACATTCAATTACGGCGAATGAAACTGCGAGATTATTAACCAAAATCAGTTTTAAAACAGTTTTTAATTTTAGCTTTATTTAATAGCTTAACAAATTTTTAAAACTGCAAAACATTAAACGGTCAGAATTAAAAAAAAAAAAAAAAAAAAAAAAAGTCATATATCATGTAAATATTATGAACTTAAATTAATATTGGTTTGTACGTCGGTATTGGCAATTTTCAAATTCAATTACGGCAAATGAACTGAAGCAACGAAATTAGTAAACAAAATCAGTTTTAAAAGCCTTTAATTTTAACTTTATTTAAAAATTTGATAAATTTTTAAGACTGCAGAACTTTAAGACATCAAAGTTATTTTTTAAAAGTTAAAAAATATAAATCATGGAAATGTTATTAACTCAAAAAATTAATATTGATTGTTTGGTTTTATTTCTTCTGATTTCACATTTAATTACGGCGAATGAGCTGAAACAAACTACGAGATGATTAAGCGAAATCGGTTGCAAAACAGTTTGCAATTTCTGCTTTATTTAATAGTTTGACATATTTTAAAACTATCAAACTTTAGGAGGTTAAAATTATTTTTTAAAAGTTAAAAAATATAAATCATCCAATTATTACAAAATGTCAAACTCAAAACGTCATGACTTATTCGGTTTTATTTTTTCAAATTCCACATTCAATTACGGCGAATGAGCTGAAATAAACTACGAGATTATTAACCGAAATCAGTTTTAAATAATTAAATAATTTTATAATTAAATAATTTTATAATTAAATAATTTTTAATTAAATAGTTTTTAATTTCAGCTTTATTTAATAGTTTAACAAGTTTTTAAAACTGCAGAACATTAAATGGTCAGAATATTTCTTTAAAAAAAATATCATTTAAATGTTATTGACTTAAATTAATATTTGTTTGCACTCTGGTATTGGCATTTCTTAAATTTTCAAACTCAATTACGCAAATGAACTGAAGCAACGAGATTAGCAAACAAAATCAGTTTTGAACAATGAACCGAAACAAACAATGAAATTAGTAAGGAAAAACAGCATTAAAAGTTTTTATTTTCAGCTTTATTTAAAAATTTGACAAATTTTTAAAATTGTAAAACACTTATAAGTAAAACTGATTTTAAATAGCTAAAAAAATATCATTTAAATATTATTAACTTCAAAAATTTATATTTCAATTATTTGCTCTGTTTTATTGGATAGAATTTCAAACTCAATTAAGATGAATGAAACGAAACAAACAATGAAATTAGTAAGGAAAAACAGCATTAAAAGTTTTTAATTTCAGCTTTATTTAAAAATTTGACAAATTTTTAAAATTGTAAACCACTTAAAAGTAAAACTGATTTTAAATAGCTAATAAAATATCATTTAAATATTATTAACTTCAAAAATTTACATTTCAATTATTTGCTCTGTTTTATTACCGGTAATCTCAAACTGAATTATGGCGAATAGGCTAAGACAAACAATTAGATTAATAAACAATGACCAACAATGCAAGATATACTAAAAAGTTTGACAAATATTTAAGACTTCAGAACTTTAAAAAGTCAGAATTATTTTTAAAAGTTAAAACAAGAAAAAACATATATCAATAAAATGTAATTAACCACAAAGATCAATATTGATTTGTACGGTTTTATTGCTGGAACTTTCAAATTCAATTACGGCAAATGAGCTGAAATAAACAGCGATATTAGTAAACAAATACAAGTTTTAAAAGTTTTTAATTTCAGCTTTATTTAATAATTTTGAAAAAATTTTAAAATAGTAAAATTAAATAATTTTAAATTGCTCAAAAAAATCATTTAAATATTTTTAGCTTCAAAAATTCATATTTTAATGATTTGTTCTATTTTATTGCCTGAAATTTCAAACTAAATTACGGCGAATAAGCTAATACAAATAGGGAACCATGCCAGATGCATTAAAAAATAAATATACCTTAAACACGCACTCAAAGCCTATAGTTATTGCTCTTTATCCTGCGTAAACATTAGCATCCAACCTTTGGGAATAAACGACACCACGCAGACTAATTCTATACTGTCTCTATAGTGACGATGCTGGATTGAAGTACTATTTACGAATTATCGATCCATCTATCGCAGTTCCCCCGCAGAACAAAAATAAATTTCGATCGAGTAACAGGTGAATGTGTTTATTTTTTTTTAAAGAACAAGTAAAAATATTTTTAGAGATTTTAATTTATATGTTTAATATTTCATTTTATATTTTATAACCGTCGTTGAACAGTCTACCCAATTTTTGGGCTTACGACTGCTAATGTTGAACTCTATAGCCTTGTAATTTTGAACCCAATCCGGAAGACAAGGTAACTCCTAGATCAAGCATTGGGAGAAATTTGACTTCGATGGAACTAATTCGCAGTTTCATTGCTTGGAGAGGAAAACCACGAAAACTTCCCATGGTTAGCTTGACTGCAAGGGGACTAAGCCATGCTCGATCTACCACTGAGGATATTTTACATCAGCACTGGGTCCATGCAAGCCGGATGCGACATTCGTATCGACCAGACATAGCTGGGACTCGAACCCGGTTCACCTCATTGGAAGGCGAACGCTCTATCCCCACGAATTTGGCGAATTCAGGTCAAAGCAAACGAGATTGGAAGCTTTCGAACTAGCTTGATTGCAAATGGAACTAGAAGTGTAATGCAGTAATTTTGAACCCTATCCAGATGACAAGGGAACTCCTGAAACAAGTATTGGGAGAAATTTGCCTTCGTGGAGGACTTTTTGATGGAACTAACTCGCATTTGCGTTACGTGGAAAGGAAGAGCACGAGAACCTCCTATGATTAGCCTGACGGCAAGGTGACTCAAACCCATGATCCGTCTACCACTGAGGATATTTCATGTCAGCACTGCGGTCGGTGCAAGCCGGATGCGGAATTCGTATCGCCGAACTATCGATGGGATTCGAACCCGGTTTACCTCATAGGAAGGCGAACGCTCTATCACAAGAGTCATCGCGGAAGAGTATTTTTAGAGTTACAACCAAAGATGTGGAGTCGGTAATTAAAATGTTCAACTCCGGTTTTTCCAAATGCCTGGAGTTACGCTCGATTTAAATTTTCAGCGAATCTTCTAAATATTGTTACTAAATCAGGGACAATTTCAAATATTATATTTCTTTCCTTCATTATGATTAAAATTTAAAATATTTCATTTTTCAAAGCTACTTTAAAATTTTATTTTATATTCGACATAGGGCAGCTGACCCCTTTTGATTTTACGACATCAATGTTCAATTGCGCAGCCTTGCAATTTTGAACTCAACCCAAAGGACAAATTGATTCTTGGATCAAACATCAGGAAAACTAGCCTTCACTTTCAAATGGAGCTAACCAGCATCTGTGTTAGGAAAACTCCCACGGTTGACCCGACAGCAAGAGGATTCTAATCCTTGATGCATTAACCATTGAAGATACCTTGCACCGGGACCAGAATTCGTATCGAAAAAGCCTGCCAAGCCTGGAGTTGGAACCTGAGGCACAGAGATGCGAACCCCTTATCCCCTGAGCCAAAACTTCACAATTTAATGTTGCTACTTCTTAAAACTATGAATGAACTTTAGCCCAATTACTCAGCCGCCTAGTCGGTGTGCTCGCCTACTATGGTTTGAACCATTGGTCACTTTCCCGTGCTAAACACTAGAATCTGATCGGATTACATTCTAGTTAGGGAGTGTGGTGCGGAAGCCAGGGGATTACTACCATCCTCAATCTAATTTAAATTGTAGCAGTGTGCCGTTTGCCATCGGATCACCTCTAAGCACGAGTTCAAAAGAGTCGCCAATAGTTCTAGTGAGACGCGAGCAACCTAGCTGTATGGATTAAATTTGTAAGTTAATCTTATAAATGCAGTAATTTTTTTTATAAGTTTTAATTCGAATAACTTAATAATATCAAAGATTTTATTCTTAAACTCTTCGGAATTATAATGATATACATGTGACAGCGCGATTCCTCCTTTAACAGCCCACGATAGTATATAAAACGAGTCTTTCTGACTCTAGCATGGAAGTGATCTCAATACGGTACTCTTATATTGCATCTTGTATTAGTACGCATGCGTACTCTTTAGTACGCATACTCTTCTTTCTCATTTTGCCCGTCCTAAAGGGCTTACAAGGAATATAAATCATAATCAACGTTTAAGGACACTAAAACTTAGGATCTATAACAATTATATATTTTTATTCCTTTACGGGTAAATATTTGGCTCGTATAAAAAGTTTTGAAAGAATTAAATATGATTTTCAAAGAAATTTATTTATGAAGTTAAGTTAGAAAAATTACTTTTAACTATAGAATAATTTTCGTTACATTTATATAAAAATTTGATTTAAAATATTTAGAAATATACATTTTTCTATTTTTTCTTAAATCAAATTTTTAACCCGTCGAGTGATTATACATTTTTTTTAAAGGGAAAATCTTTATTAAAGATTAATTTGCTTATTATTTTAAAGGTTAATTTGACGTTGACATCCTCACAGTTCAACAAGGCACTGAACACGCAAAAACTCTTAAGAATTGCATGACGTCATTCTGTTTTAAATAAATCTAAATTTTCATCTCTTAGCAAAAGGTTATGCTTGTTGTGAGTAAAGGGTAGAAGCAAAAAATCAAGATGTTGGAGAGAAATAAAATTCGGTGCATAAAAAAAACGCAGCTTTACAATTAAATTTAACCAGAACTATTATCTAAGTTCGCAGCCACATGAGTAGTTAGTTGAAAAATATCAAAACTTTACAGTTTTTATTTTTTGCTAAAGTAAATTCCGTGTGAAAAGCAAAAAATTCAACTTTGATATGGAATAACTCAAACAATTAAACCTAATCTTATACTTAATCTGCACACTCATAATAAAATAATCTATACATTTCATGAACTAAGCACGCTTATTTCACTTTAGTTTTATTTATAATCAAAGCTCTTATATAGCTTATTTCAAATTAGACGACTTGGCATTCTTCCATTCGATCTCAACTAAGGGGCATCTTTTCAAAAGGGAGAAAAGTTGAAGAAAGAGAACCTTTCTTGAGACGAATAATGAATGAATGGTGACATTTTAAAAATCTATCTACATTAATTAACATCAGTATTAAAGCCAAGTCTCCTAAGTAAAAAAAAAAGGGTTTTTTTTAATGAAAGCATTAATTTCTTTTCAAAAGTTGAACAAAAAGTTCTTTTTTCGGGATTATATAAATGAATTGCATTAAAACACTAATACTTTCAACTGCAAAAATTCAAAATTAAAAGAAAAAAGATAATTTTCTTAAAAACTACATAAGAGTACACAGATGAAACAAATTATAAAAATTTTACTGCAATTATATTCTTCTTTATAAGTTTTTAAAAGTTTAAAGTTTCTAAAAGTAAAAGTTTTACAAATACTTACAAGCTTAATTTGGTAATTGAGCTTAATCGGAAACATTTTAATGACTTAAAAGCAGCGAAAAATATCAATTAGTTACCGAATAAATAGGAGCATTTAATTCTCCGTAGGTTAACATAAAGAAAGTATAATCCCTTTTCTGTTTTTAATTGGATATTTATCAGTTGATGCGCAAATTTCAATCATGACTTGATCATACAAAATGAAAACACGCATTACCATGAACAACATTTATTTATAACAAAACAAAAATAATTTCATAACAATTCTTTGTGAAATCTGATTTCATACAAAATTATAATATTTGGATTATTATTATTATTTACATTAATTGAATTGAACTTCTTTTCATTGGTAGCTGGAGAACATTTTGAGGAATAACCACATTACAATGGCAGGAGTTGATTTTGCATCTGATTTTCCATATTAAGCCAAATGAAATAATAAATTAACGTTCATTATGCAAATTTTCCATCAATACTTCAAAGAGAGCTTCAGCATGACTAGTGGCACTTCTTCTTAGTGGAAAAAAAAAAATCTAAAATAAATAAATAGATCATTCTAATTGCGCATATGTATATATATATATATATATATATATATATATATATATATATATATATATATATATATATATATATATATATATATATATATATATATATATATATATATATATATATATATATATATATATATATATATATATATATATATATATATATATATATATATATATATATATATATATATATATATATATATATATATATATATATATATATATATATATATATATATATATATATATATATATATATATATATATATATATATATATATATATATATATATATATATATATATATATATATATATATATATATNTATATATATATATATTAGCGTCGTTGCCGAGTGGAAGAATAAAAACAGGTCTTAGGCAGGAAAAGAGGGTACAAAATTTATTAATTATTACAGCGAGAACATCTATAAAAGTGTACACGAAATCGTTGTGCTCCTCAATAAAAGTTAGGGGAAATCTTTTAAAGTAAATCCGTAAAATGTTTCTTTTTAGGGAATTAGGGAAAAATTAGTAATTGTTATTGGTCTGTTAAAAGGGTCCAGGAAAAAAAAGTTTTTCCCACGAATTAGTTAGAGGGATAATCACCAGTATGATAATTAATGAATACTTGATCTAAAAATAGATTAAAAAAGACAGGATGTGGATTTTAAAGTGTGAGAAAGCGTTTCGTTTTGAATAATAAAGTAGCAAAAGGATTTACAGAAAAGGAATAACATAAAAAAGATTAATTAAAGCTTTTTATGTTACACCGTCACACATACATATATATAAAATCGTTGCCGAAAGGTGAGATAAGCCAGGTTTTAGCATAGGTCATTGGAAAACTATATTTATTATATCATTTCATACTGGTGGGAGATCATCCAAATCACATAAAATCGATCACTATTTCACTATTTAATGATGGTGATTCAATCCGATAATTACCAAAACCAACAATCCTGTTTGAAATCAAGTAAATTTTTAAGGTATAGAGGGCGTTTCTTGTTTTTCAGTGGCTCCATCTGCAGTCGAGAATAAGATTTCAGTCACGCACACGTCACAGTCCGTTTAACACGGAGAACCCAATCATACTCCATTCATTCACCCACGTTCGTTATTTTGACCTGAACCAGAGAAATATCAATTTCCAATTCAGTACCCCAAGAGGTATTGATTTGCTATGGGAATTCGGAGGACTTTGTGACCCCGATAGATTTAACGTGCACTAGTTACCGTTACCTTCAAACTCTCGTTTCCACGAATACGAGCCCAGCGTCCTTCCAACCAGGCTATCCCGGTCCTTTGTATGACCTAATAATTAGAATAGATTGAACCGTGGTGGCTCACGGGATAAAGCGTTCGCATTCCTATTGGGTGAACCGGATTCGAATCCGAGCGAAAACTGGTCAAGACGAATTCCGCACCCGGCTCACACCAACTACAGTACTGGCCCAAAATATCTTCAGTGACAGACTGATCATGGGTTAGAGTCTACTGCCGTCAGGCTAACCGTGGGAGGTTTTCGTGGTTTACTTCATCATGCAACTCAAATGTGGTTAGTTCCATCAAAAACACCTCAACGAAGGCAAATGTCTCCCAATACTAGATCCAAAAGTTCTCTTGTCTTCTGGATTAGGTTCAAAATTACAAGGTTACGGAGTTGCACATTAATAGTAGTAAGTTCGAAAATTGAGTTGGGTGTTTAACGACGGTTGTAAAATAAAATAAGATTAGATTATCATTATAAATGTTAATACCTAGCATCTCTCTCATTTTTTTTGTTACTTTCAACAACGAGATTCAAACGAGAGCTTATAAAGAAAAGATCTCGAGAAAGAAAATTTTTCTAAGAACAATTGATGTTAAATAGTCATTAATATAAAAAAATGTGAAAAAAAGTATTTAAAAGCAGTAACTTTCGAACAAATTGGTAATTCGAAGAAAAATGCATAAGAATCTTAATAGGAAATGCACCTTTCAGCTCGTCTTCAGTCTAAACTCTTCAGTTGTATTTCTGCGATCACCTTGATTCTTTAAAACTTTAACAGTTTAAATATCTAGAACTATAGATCAAATGTTAATTTTTTACCATCTTTCTCTCTGTAAATTTTTAAATATACGTTCAGATTTTAAAGTTTCTAAGTTGTATGGTTTTTCCAAAATAAAATACAAAATTTATCGGAAAGTTGAACACTCAAACTAGAGGCAGTGCCGCTTAGGATTTATTGATATAGAGAGAAAAGGAAAAAAACTATATCCACAACCATATTTTTTACTTGGGGGGGAGGTATTAATATGGATTTTTATTTATTTTGTATTAATATTTAATTTTACCAATAGTAAACAAGGTCGAGAAATGATTGTATTTCTCAGATATTTCTCAAATTATATCCAAATTCACAATCTTAGACAGTATGATCATACTTTATACGATTTTTTAAAATCCATTTAAACATATTTAAAAATTCATAACTCATAAATAGTTAATTATAATAACTTATTTATAATATTAATATT
Source organism: Parasteatoda tepidariorum (assembly GCF_043381705.1). Lineage (NCBI taxonomy): Eukaryota > Metazoa > Arthropoda > Arachnida > Araneae > Theridiidae > Parasteatoda > Parasteatoda tepidariorum. The sequence continues at coordinate 42,278,119 of NC_092208.1, read as the reverse complement.
TAATTTATAATCCATTATTTCTTTTCATATAGCTTTCGAAAAAATTATATAAAGCTATATCAAAAAACTCTTTACGTTTAGTAGTTGAGAAAGCTATTGTATATTTTCTCATAAAAACACCATAAATAATTTTGAAGACATTGACCGATATCAGAAGTTGAGTATCGCGATAATTGTCTTGAAATATTGATAGTGGGCGATATTTTAAAGCTAATTTCACTACTTCATATTTTTTCGAATTTCCCAGTAATGAGCATTGTTTCTTACATCAGTCAATATTTTTGAAACTAAATTTATCACATTGTCTAATTATCGTTATCGATAGCACTAGCGGCATTATCGTTGCCAATAATTATCGTGCATTTATCATAATTTCACATTTATCATAAGTTCACATTTATCATAAGCTCACATTTATCGTCAGCTATCATATTCAAGACAGATTTTGAGAATACTTTTAAAATATCGTTATTGAGTTAAAAAAAATAACGATATTTCACTTATGTTCTACTTACTCCAACTCTGTATCTTTTTTTGTATTTTATATCCGTTGTTGAACAGCTGATCCAATTTTTGGGTTCACGACTACTAATGTTCAACTCTGTAGCCTTGTAACTTTGAACCAATCCAGAAGAGAAGGAAACTCCTGGATCTGTACTCCCAGAGGTATTAATTTACTATGGGAACATGGAGGACTTTGCGACTCGACAGATTTAACGTGCATCAGTCACTTGATTTAACGTGCATCAGTCACTTCGGCCGACGGGGATCGAACCCACGAATGGGCCCAGCGTCCTACCTACCAGGCTATCCCGGCCTTAACTCTGTATCTTGTATAATCTAAAGCCATGGATAATCTAGCACAAGTAGTGTCTCTCATTTTCCAGCAACCTTTGTGCTGCTTTCGATTTAGATTGGTAGTCATCGATCACATGGTTAAACAATCGCCATTTTGATGACTAGTTAGAACGAAGCGTGATTGAGCTGGATCTATTATTTCTATTTTCGCCTTTTTTAAATTTGTTTCGTATTTTTAAATTAATAATGACAAGTTGTTGTGCATTTGGGTGAGCTAATAAATCAAAATTAGGACTTAAATTATACCGCTTACCTGTTGGAGATCACAATAAAGAACGCCGGAAAGTATGGCTGCATAGAATTGGCAGAGATAAATGGACTCCAAACAAAAACAGCAGATTTGTGTGAGGTAAGTTGGAAATTTATTTACTTATTAATTTGTTTCTAATTTTACAGGGTATTATTTATTAGTTATGCAGAGCAAATATGCTTCGGTAATTATGTTTAGCAAACATGTTGCAGTTAACAAAATGGCGGCGTGTTGCTACTTAAACTACGTATCCAGGGCCTCAGTAAATTCTAGATCAGACCAATTGTATGAACAGATAATAAAAAGTTTTAGAGATAGATAAGAATCTTAGTAACGTAATAAGAGTTAAAATCATTAAAATAATTTTTTACATCGCTATATCCTGGTACCTTACCAGGCTTGTTAGATTTGTTACCTTGTAAACTTACTTTTTCTCGGAGGCAGAGCTTGAGGTAGCATTTCTTAACCAGAAGTGGGCCGGTTTTCACCTTGGCTGCTTCTAATTCTGAATTTACTAAAACCTTCATACAGGTAAAGCACCACTGCCACAAAAGCAAAAAACTAGAAAAGAAATATATACATATATTTTGGCTATATTGATACAATATCAGAAAGCACTCTTTTTTGCGGATATAATCGTGTGGGCTGATGAAAAAATTATATCGTTTTCCGGATTTTTTAAAAAAAATTTTTCCAGATGTTTATTTTTTTTATTATTATTTTTCTACCCCCCTTTTTTTCATATGTCTGTAATTTTCTTTGTTTTATCTTCATTTTGAACTTATTATAAGTTCTGTTTGCTTGCAGCTTATGCGTAATAAATGAAACTTATTGTTTTTCTTAATTTTCTTCGTGTTTTTTTGTATTTTCGTATTTATTTATTTTGTTGTATATATACATACCCTCCAACTTATGAGGATTTTGAAAATAATTCTTTCTAGTGGTCGCGGACCAAAGTAGAAATTTTTAAAGCAAATGGATCTCTCATAAAACTTTTATCAGAACTTAAGAATCTAGCCATATGGCCTGCACTTTTATAAGTAATAGTGGACAAGTTACGCTAAATTTTTTTTTTTTTAAATATTAAGACATTAATTTTGCTACCGTCTGAAAAGAAGATTTCTGAAACTACGGAAATTCCGTAGCAGTTGGAGGGTATGCAGTAGTCACTTTCCAGAACAATTAAAAGACCGGTAGAAAAAGATCGAAAAAAAAATAAAATGCTTTAACTAATTATTACGGAGCTGAGGACCATATATCTGATTCTTAAATAAACAAATAAAATGAAAAAGTCGTTCAAGGGATGAAATTCCCTTTATTCACAACTTAGTACTATTTTATAGAATTTCTCTGGTCTCACATTTCAAGAATAAACTCAACAGAATTTCAATGTATANTTATATTTCAAACAAAAAAATTTCTCACGATAAAAAAAAATTAAAGTTACATAACAAAGATTTAGAAAATTATGTTGTCAGATATAAACTAAAAACGTACAAGGCATTACTTTTGAAAAGGTTGAGCATTTTCGAAGGTGATAGAAGCTTATAATGAAAGAGATTGCGGTACATTTTTTGTTTAAAACAAAATTATTTTATCCTTTTTAGTTTAATGAAAATGCGTAGCCTTTAGTTACTTTATTTAGTTTATCTGGGATTTTTTCTTTCTCTTTTGATTTGAGTCAGCGACTGAGGCTTGAAAGTGGTCGAAATTTTGATTGACAGTAAAATGGCGAAACATCTTGCTTGCATTGAGAACTGGCACATAGCTCCAATTGAATTTTAAACATTCTACAGCCAGTTGGAAAATGGTTAAAAATTCGATTGTTGACAAATTTCCAGCCATAGGCGAAAAAAAACTATATAAATTCGATTTTTAACGGTCGTAAAAAAACTACGACTTATATTGTCAGCCAGGACAAGAGGCTCCAAATCAGATTCGAGCACTTAAATTAGTTTGGAATTTTGATTGGCGAAAAATTCTATTTGACGATATAATGTTGATAAATCCTGCTTGTGGGAATGGAACTCTATTAGAGATTTAAGTATCATAGCTAGTCAGAAATTTAGATTAAAAGATTCTCCTCAACAGACATAAAACTACGAGTAATTAAGTAAAATCTTGCTAGATACGAATACTAGTAACCAGTCTCAAAATTTGTCTGGTAAAACGAAGAATAAAGGAAGAAGTCGCAAAGATAACATTCCTGGAATGAAGAATATTAGCCTTGCATAGATTTTTAAAAGAGGACTGTTTACTTTAAAAAAAAAAAACTCATTTAAAGAATCGATTATTGACTCATAAATCAACCACTTCTGTATTTTTTGTAATGAGTAGATTCCTAATTATTTCACATTTTTTGTGAATTTTACTCAAGAAGTGAAAAGATAAATAGATCTGAGCATTTAAAGTAAAAATTGGTACAGTGAGAACAGGTACAGCACATAAAGCACAGTGCTAGAAGTTTCAATATCTGTTTGATTGTCAAAGGAAATAGAAAAGAGTTGGCAGGCGATTCTACGAAACTTCGAGTTTTCATTAACAGATGTTTTTCATTTCGCGATTTCAACTAGCGATTCGATTCGACAGATTTCGATGGTATTTATCCCCCCCCCCTCTCCACTTAAATATCAATTTGCTACGCTTACTGTGTATACTTTTAATTCATTTTTGAAAAAAAAAAGATTCTAAAAAAGTAAATGCGATGCTTATGGAACACCCAATAAATCAGATATTTTTAAGCTCACATTCTAGAAGACAGTAGGGAACCGATTATCCGGAACGGTCGGGACCATCGCTATTCCGGATAACTTGATTTTTCCGGTTTTCTGAATCGCTACAAAAAGTCGTTTTCTTTATTGTTAAACCAACTAAAAAAAAAAAAAAATTTGGAAATAATCTTAAAAATAAGAAAATGCGATGAAGTAATACACTAATGAGTATTTCCATAATGATGGTAAGGAAAACATCTTTAAAAAAAGAAAGAAAAATCGTAAAATCTTACGAGGAAAAAAAAAAAAATTTAAAAATGGCGAGAAAATTTATCGAATTTCGTTCCGGTTTTTTGGTTTTCCGGTTTTCTGATTTCCGGATAACGGGTTCTGTACTGACTACATTTATTAAGCGTATAAATTAAGCATTTGCCCATCAAATTAAAATGCTATCTAATAAGCTAAGTCCCGGAGATCTATAATTATTTAAATAGCCATAATAAATTTATGATAAAGCTGGTAGGACTTTCCTCACTTTAACCGCAATGAAACGTTTATATAGTTCGTGCTATGCAAAATGACAACTGTATATATTTTCATGGAAAAACTATTATAACGCGATGATAACTAAGGAGTTAAACTTAGTTTGTTTAATTTAATTAATATTTTTACAAGGACTATGAATACCCGTTACGATAATTTAATAAGAGTTTATTTATAGTATTTCATAGTTTTCTCACTAGAAATATTATTCATAAATAAACTAAAAGAGGTAAAAATTTAGTTAAAGGTTAAACAGTGAATATTTTTAGTAGTTAATAAATAAGTGAAATACATACTTCAGAGTTAGGCAATTGTAATTGTATTGCACTAATTTTGTAATCGTAGTTCAATATTAGTTGCAATTACATTACAATTTTAACCATAAATTATTATTGCTTATAATCACGATTAAAACTGTAATCTGTGATTATGATTACTCATAATCACGATTACAATTTATTTACAATTCACGATTACATTATTTTTAAATTAATTCGCAATAACTGATAATACAAGTGATATACGTTTGAACCGACGCTGATAAAAGTTCCAGTATGCTATTCAGTCCCTGTTATGGTTGGTATAACTATTTACTTAATTATACTATATCTCAAACAGTAAAAATCTCAACTTACCGCAGCTGAAGCTAACGCAGAGTGAGCATCTGCCCATGAGGCAGATATACCACCAGCAATGAGATACAGTATGGCCCATATAATAGAAAAGATTACTTCCTGCAAAAAATAAGAACACTTTTAAGAGTTTTATATTCAGGAAAAAGAGTATCCGGTACTCTATTTATTTAAAAAAAAATTTTACAGAGTGCTTCGACATTTTAATTCTCGTAAAAAATAAAGAACTCTTTACACTAGCGGCTTCCAATTATTTTCGGTTATGGAACCCTAAATGATCGTCCTTCATTTGGCGGAACCTCCGACTTCATAATCAAAGTTAATTTGCATTTATGAATGAATTAATTAATAAAACTATTAATTCTTTTGCAAAATATTGAACACGGAGAACGAAATTTTTAATCGTTTTAATCAAAAATAGTTTTAAATTTAGGATTTATGTCTTATAGTTGAATTCGCAGCCATGGAGCTGCGTCTAGTTAAGTTCTAAGTTTGTTTTGGAGCTATGTATAAGATGAAAATAATATTAAATAAATGAATAATAAGCTGAAAATAATATTCAAATTAACCGAATCGAATCGTGGTTTTGTTGAAATGAAAATGAATAAAAAAACTGTTTTAAACATGAAACATAAGTTTTTAAAGTTGAAAAAAATATAACTTTAAAATAGAATGGTCGTCAAAGAATCAAATTTCTTTATTTTTAATTATTAGAATTAGATTTTTTAAATCATTTTAATACAATTAGACTAGGGAGCGAAATTTACACCCGCCAGCTGACCATCGGCGATTAAATAAGTAAGGTTGGCGAGTAACTTGCAAATATTGGTTAGTAAATTAAACACTATACGCTTTGATTATTGTGTTAAAGTGCTTTAAAAGCCATAGAAACTCGTATGGCATTAATTGTGTTTTCTACACTAAGGTGCGCTGTAAGGAGTACTGCCGATACTTCCGGGTAACTGTTTTTGGCGTGCTTTGAAGCCATTCTGGCTCACAACGTGATCATAGTGTTTTGAGACTCTTCTTGAGTAGTATTTGGTTAGCCTGACGGCAAGAAGACTCTAGCCCACGATCCGTCTACCACTGAGGATATTTCACGGCAGCACTGTGGTCGGTGCAAGCCGGATGCGGAATTCGTATCGACCAACTATCGCCGAAATTCGAACCTGGTTCACCTCATTGGAAAGCGAACGCTTTATCCCCTGAGCCATCGCGGCTCTATGGTATTTTTAATGGTAAACTAATGGCAAGTTTCCTTAAATACAAATTGTTGTGGGAACACCTTAAAACGTTCAATTAAATTTAAACTTATGCTTGGATATCGTTGAAATCTTGGAAGGACATGAAATATTCACAACAGCAATGAAATTATCTGAATTTGCGATATTTACGTGTTATTCGAAGGACCAAATCTGAAAATAAATCTGGATGTGGCTCAAACTTAAACACTTTCGAATTTTATGCATGCAATAAGTTATATTTGTATTTTGTCTATTTCTTTACTATCGACGTAAAAATTACAATGTAAAAATTAATTTCGAAGATCAAAATGGCGCAACGCTAGAGAAAATGATCGACGGGATAATACGTAAATTCCGAATTTGCTAATCAATAACCGAAATATTTTTTTGAAGTAACAACTAGTAGATATTACCTACATTTTTTTTTTAAAAAAAGGGAAAGAACTGAAACTTACCAGCAACAACCATGGAATAAACTGCATCGCGTCAGTGAAGTGAAACAAATGGAAGATGAGTAAAAAAAGGGAAATGATAAATGCCGACATCGACACAAATTCATAAAATGTACCAGATGGGTAATAGTATTTTGATGTGACGACGATCATGCTGATAAAACCGCATAAGTCAACAACCTAAAATAAAAACAAAGCAATTAGTTCTTTTAGGCTGAAATGCATTACGAATAATTACAGGGTGTCCAAAAAGTGATCCGACGATTTGAAAAATAAATGAGATAAAAAAGGAAGGAGAGTGGTCGAAAGTTTGGACCCCTTAATGCAAAGTTTACTTTTTGAGCATTTCGCCGTATCTTGAAAAAATTTTTGGTATATAATTATAAAATTTGTTTCTTCAAAGATAATTCCATGCAAAAATAATTTTAATAATTATTTAATAATAGTCGAAAAAATTTAAATTCGAAGTTACGAAAATGTTTAAAGAAGACAATAAAAATGTTTGAATGCCTGTGTTTTTTAAAATTCGATTTCTGAGGAACTATTTGACCGATTTCGATTTCATCACTTAAAATTACTTTTTTCAAAATAATGAATGCAAATGAGGCAAAAAATTGTATATCTTACAATTCAAAATTCTTTTCAACTATTATTAAATTAAATAATAAATATTTACTGAAAGTTATACTTCACATGTGCAACAATTTGTTAAAAATTGTGGCCAATTCACTTAAAAAGCCATCGAGATATGGTCAAATACGCAAAAAGTACTATTAACATGAAGAGGTCAAAACTTTAATCCGCAGCAGCTACCTATATTTTGGGAGTAAGAAATAAGAATACGTCTAAAAAAAGGTATGTTTATTCAGAGAGAGTACGTTTTTGTGTCTGATTTCGTAACTTAAAATATCGTCTGCGCTAATTAATTAGCATATTTGAGGCCATCCTCTCAAACCATTGAGTCTTAGAACGTGAAGATTCCATCATTAAATCAAAAGTTATTCAAGGTAATACGCTTTTTTTTAGGACTGTACATAGGTTCTTGGCAAGCTCTGTAGAGAACCGATGTCGTTTTGGACTAACTATGCTTCGCAGCACTAACGTGTGTAAGAGTTCGTTATGCTACGTTCGTTATGCAAAATCATTGAACTTGCACAACTAAAATCTTCTTTTAGCACATTGCCGAACTTCAGTCCACAATATCAACTTTTCCCCGCCTCTTATAAATTAACACTTTCAAAATTTACTTCTACCGATGCATTAATTTAGATATCTTTATCTGGAGCAGTTTTTCTGACACAGAACTTATAAGACTTGTATTTGAGTTTTTAAATTTTGATTCTGAGTTTCTAATCTTAAATTTTTAGAATTTCACTGTTTAATAACTTTTATGCACGTTTTTCTTTGTTTTTTTTTTAAACTTAAATTTTAATTGTTAGATGTTATTTTAGCTGTACATTTTACATACTACAGTTTTAGCCGATTTTTCTAAATTTGTTTTTTAGCCATGGTAAAGCTTTTGCCAATCTTACTGTGCTTTACTGTTTTTAACTACAAATCTTGATATCTCAACTCTATAAGGGTCATTTGACCTATAGTTTTAAATCTGTTAAATTTTTTTATTCATAGGTTATTCTGTGTTATTTTTGTGATTCATTTTTTTTATAAAGATCCTTTAACCCTGATGGAGAAAGTCCTGTTATAACATTTTTAGCTGGCAGTAAGCACAACTACTGAATATGTCATACTGTTTTATTTGTTCTCTCATACAATCTTACTCGCCCGCCATGTAAATAAGCTGTTGTATGTACTTTATGTATTTTTTGTTTTGTACTGTTTTTTGCATTTCAGTAAACATTTACCCGCATGCCCTAAATTAGGGCAGGTCGGGGTAAATTTCTCATGCTACGTGAAAATACGAAATCTCAACAGCTAAATCTTTTTAACCTCTTACCTGAAAAGCTAGTGAAATTCTACAACTAAACTCGAGATAACCCGGGCAGAGAAAATTGTTAAGTTAATGGGTAATGTTGGGGGGTAATTGTTAAGTAATGGGGATTCTAAAAAGATGGGCAAAATTTTAGGAAGTGATAGTCCTCACCGAAGAAAACAATTTTTATCAAAGAATGCATGGTCGAAAATAAAACACACGCATTTGGTAAGTTGTTTGATGCAAACGAGAAAGTTCCATTCCTATTGCGAGTTACTGCGCTACGTTATTTGTCGCCAAGCTTTCGGCCGCTGCAGAGAAAGTTCGCCTATCTTTTCTTTGCCGTTGTACCAGCATAGCCGCCGGCGGCCACTATTTTGAACACTTATTGTAATCACATGCCATTAAATTTGCTTTTATAACTCAACTTCATCGTTCTTTGTGTGCTTTTGCCTCATATAAGAACATAAACTTTGACGCCCTCTAGCGGTTTTGGGTTCTGTTTTCGACCATGCATTCTTTGATAGAAATTGTTTGTTTGGGTGTGTACTATCACTTCCTAAAATTTTGCCCATCTTTTTAGAATCACCCCGTATAATCAATTACACCTGACGCAAAAGAATGGTCAAAGTAAAGGAACTCGGGTAAAAGGTGACAAGGAGGCTTGAAAGATGTTGCAATCCGTATTTATCAAAATGAGGTAAACATGCCCTTTGAAATATTTCTTTAGCTTGAGGAAGAAGCGTAGTTTGACAAGCAATAAAATACAATAAACAGTAGTGAAATTTACTTACACATTCTACTATTTTCAAAATACCAGGAACTGATTTAAGGTAAGAAGAATCTAAGTATATCTTCGAGGGCGTCCGATTGGAATTTGCAGTTATAGTGACCTGCGTAGTAGCCATCTCAAAGACCTAAGTAAACATAAAACAAAAGTCAGCATAAATATGCGTTCATTGCAATTTACTATTTACTACGGATAAAAAATAGATAAGTTAGAAAATATATTTGTGTAATTTTTTTCTTTTTTTTGTTGACGGAGAGTCATTTTCTCAACTGAAACACTTTTATTTCTAAGGTTTTTCTGATTTCCTGTAAAGTTGTAATGGCAGGGTACTTAGTTTGTTAAAGTACCATATTTGTTATCGAAATACCTGAATGTATTAGCAATTTCGTATTTTGTAAGAAATAGTTAAAAATAAGAAAAGTAATAATACGCTGCTCAAAAAAATTAGGGGAGCAGATGAATTGAACGAAATTAAGCAAATATTTCTTCTGCTAATTAAGTCAAATCAAAATATCCATAGTCTTAAGTATAGCAGAAAACAGCAGAATTTCTTTTATATGCAAATAAAACTTCATGACGAAAAAAACTAGAAAAAGGATTTAAGTGCAGAAATCTTGATTTTGCAGAAGTTGCTGTCTTTCGTTATCTCAGTGGTAAAACGAAGTATAATTTAATATATATTCAACCTTTCGGCTTTTGTTTTGAGAAAAATTTACTTACAATTGTCACGGCAACGTGTTGTACCAGAATTAATAACTAGTTGACAAGGCGTATTTTCAGGCGACTGGAATGTGGGCAAACGTAGTGAACGCTATTGAAGTGGTAAGAATTGTCATTGCAAGACTGGAATAGCTTCCGAGAAAGGGACATGCTTGACGTCATCCAGGACAAAGTCGTCTACGTTCTACCACAGCAAATAATGACTAATATCTCATGTTAACAGCTCGTCGTAACAGAACAGCCAACACCGCGATAATTCAAAGACAGTTGTTTTTGCCATAAGGGTGGCTTGTATACACGCAGGCCAATAGTGGCTCTTGACAGCCAGGCACCGTGCAGTCCAAAGAAAGTGAACTGTTGAACATCGAGATCGGTGTTTGGAGTCAAGTGTTGTTTACGGAGGAGTCCCGATTCAGTTTAGAGGGTGACACCAGACGTGTTTTGGTATGGTTAAAAAGGTGCACTCGAAAATACCCTATATTCATTCAGGAAGGATCACATTACAGACGAGGTGGTTTGATCGTATGAGCTGGAATCAGCATAGGTGGATAATCTAACCTGTATTTCATTCGGAAGGGCAAATTGACGTCTCAAAGGTATGCAGACGAGATCCTGAGACCCCATGTCGCATCTTACGCTGCAACCATTGGTGATTTCTTTCTTTTAATACATAATAATGTCAGACCGCATACAGCTCGTCTTGTGGAGAACTCACTTGAAGCTGAAACAATGCAGCTCATAGAGTGGCCAGCATGCTCTCCTGATCTTAATCCGATCGAGTCTGCTTGGGACGCACTCGGACGAGGCCTCTTTTTATTGTCCAAGACTTGGAGATTGCACTTTGTCAAGAGTGGAACAGTATTCCTCAATGTCTCATTGAATCAATGCAAAATAGGTGTGTCGCAACCTTAGCAATTCGGTAGGGACCACACACCATAACAAACATCCTGTTACAATCAGTTTTTTGTCATTGACAAATTATCAGATTGTTTCCTTGAAACATCATTTCATGTTCTTTATACCATTCCAAATAATTAAAGTTCCCATGTAATTGTTTTTTGCTTCTTTTTTCATGTATTCTGTTTTGTTAAAGTTCTATTCTCCGTTTTATGCTTAATCGTAACTATCAAGCAAAGTTTTCATAACAGTTTTGCTTGCTCCCCTAAGTTCTTGGAGCAGTGTTTAAGCATAATAATATCAAGTCTAATCGGTGAAGCTTAATCACAAAGATTTCTCTGTTGCTTACTGCTTTGATGCTGCTGAACTCTATTGAGCCGATCGTGGGAACTTTTCACTTCATCTTCAAAGAATTAAAATATAATTTAGCTTAATAGTAACAAATAGGTCACAAATTCTCAGTAAAGAAAATAGCATGTTATTTCTCCAAAAACACGTGACGACAGAACCTTCGGAAAATAGACTTAACCAGGATTGCATACTGCTTTTCCCAAAAACCGATTGAAAAATAAGGGATTTTACAACTATATTATTTTTCCCCAAGGATGATACAAACATAAAAAAATGTGGTCTCTTATTGCTTTCTAATAAATTCTTAGAATTAAAATCAGTCAAAATATAAAAAAGATATTTAATCACTTTGTGCACAACCTTCATAACGATAAGTCTAAAAGGGTGATATAGAACCATGTAACATTATACATGCACAGAGGCTAGACAAAATTATGGAAACACTTCTATACTGACTCCTTTTTCCACATTTCTTAAGACAATTGAATTATATTATGGCGAATATTGTTATATTGTGGTTTTCCACATTTCTCAAAACAATAAAATTGACAAATTGCAAAAACATTGTCAAAGATTTATTATGTTCTTTACATTTAATAATGCTTTAAATAATGATTAGTTATCCATTATTCTAGAAAAATATATTTACCTCTCACCGAGATATTCATCTTAAAAGTTCACGTTCGACTAATGTCAAAAGTAACAACAACAAAAGAAAAAGAACTAATAAGTTACAAAAAAAAAATAAGAAAGTGATTAGATGTTACCAGATATTAATCTTATCATTTATACCGAATTTTTTTTTCTTTAAATAAAAAACTCAGGAGGGAAAAAGAACGATTCAATTTGAACTGATACAAAAAATAAAGTTATCGTTCTAGATTGTTAACGTGTAAAATTACGTCTCACTTCTCATTGTGTCACCAATTCTGTATTCCTAAGCTTAAATACTTTCATTTTTCAGTTTGTTGTTGTTTCTAATGTCACTTTATTTTATATTTTATAACCATTGTTGAACAGCCGACCCAATTTTATGGGTTTACGACTACTAATGTTCAACTCCGTAGCTTTGAACCCAATCCAGAAGACAGGGAACTCCTGGATCAAGTATTGGGAGAAATGTGCCTTCGTGGAGGACTTTTAGAAGGAGCGAACCTGCATTTGCGTTGCATGGAGAGGAAGACCACGAGAACCTCCCACGGTTAGCCTGACGGCAAGGGGATTCTAACTCATGATCCTTCTGCCCTTGAGGATATTTCACGCCAGCACTGTGGTCGGTGCAAGCCGGATGCGGAATTCGTATCAACTGGAATTCGAACCCGGTTCGCTTCATTGGAACGCGAACGCTCTATCCCCTGGGCCATCGAAGCTCTTCTAATGCCACTTGTCAATATCATCAAGCCTGCTTATTGAAACCAAGCAAATTTAAGGCTAAGAGTGTGTTTCTTGTTTTTCAGCGGGGCCATTTATGGCCAAGAATACGACTTCAACCACACACACGTCACAGCCCGTTTAAAGGGCGGACCCATTCATATATCCATTCACAGATCGTAATTTTGACTTCAACCAGACAACAATCAATCTCCAATTCAGTATCACCAGAGGTATAATTTGTTATGAGAACATGGATGACTTTGTGATCCGATAAATGTAATGTGCACCTGTCACCATTTACTAAACGGGGAGTCTTCAGCCAGCGAGGATCGAGCTCACGACCTCTCGGACATGAGTCCAATGCCCTACCAATGAGGCTAAGGCACAACGGGTTATTTTTCAAATCGAAGTTAGCAGTCAATTTGTTACTATTAACATACTATTAACAAAATGTTCATACATAAAACTATAAAAATGATTTATTTCATGAACAAGGATTTTTAATTATTTATTTTGAAAAATATCGACTTTTAAGAAATGAAAAAAATATATACAAAGATGAATACGAGGCAACCACGCGGGTCGAAGAGCGGAGTCTTTTCTAGTTATCAGACTCGTATAATATACACGAACTCACGAAAGCCGTTCGCGGAATATTTTGCAGTTACTAAAAAAGAAAAAAATAATATTTCGCCTCTTCAAAGAAAGTTTGACTTTTTCGAATTCGAAAAAAAACCCGTTTTTATGCTTTCTTCTATTAATACAAACAAGATTTAAAATTACATTCACACATTTTAATATCACACATCACATTTCCTATTTCCGCGATTTCCTATTTCCGCGCATCGTCTTTCGTATTTTCACGACTTTATATCAAATATCATGTTTCGTATTCAAGCGATTTAAAAGCCACTATTATGATTCGCGTTCAAGTGACTTATAATACATCAGAAGTAGTATTCACGCGATTTTTAAATCGAATATTGAAATTCGTATTCACAGAATGTTATAATCAAACATTGAGATTCACATTCCCGGGATTTTAAAATGAAACATCGAGATGCGTATTTACGCGATTTTAAAATTAAATGTCGCGATTCCTATCCGCGTGATTTAAAAATAACACACTGAGATTCATATTCACACAATTTAAATAAATAAAATCTCACAACGATATTTTCATTACATTGATAACATTCTGTAGATAAATGTTTTCTACGTTACAGTTTTTACCTCGCTCAAATTTGCTATTATTTATTTCAAATTATTTAAGAAATGTTTTTACACATAACATTTTTGGAGATCTATTTTCAGGTTTCTTGGTTTTTTTTTACTAAACTCTACCCTATGGAATGAATCAATATAGAATTCCATAAAAACTAAAAAAAATTTTAAACTACACTGGTTATCATAAATTAAGGAAAAATCACAAAAATAGCGATAACTCTTTCAAAAGTAAGCCAAACCGTGCAAAATTTGCATATGTTGTCCACTAAGAGTAGCTGAGTAAAATTGCAATATGCAAATTAGTGGCGCTGCACTCGGCTTACGTCATCTGCCTGGAGCATAAAAGTCCAAGTTTGAGAGAAAGCACACAAATTTTACTGTGATTGCGACATTGAAAATCTGAGATAGCCAATTCGTAATAATGACCTCTAGGCATCATTTGCCTGAAGAACTACGATGGAGAGC
>NC_092208.1:42260045-42263299 GCF_043381705.1 Parasteatoda tepidariorum | reverse complement strand
CACATGCATTTGAATATAAATTTCTGAGATTTTAAATCTGTTATTTTACCTTAATTTTAATTAAAAAATATTTTAAAACCTGCTGATTACCTATAGTATAATTAAATTTCAATATAATGCATGGCAACTGTTGGTAGTTTTGAAGTTTATATATTTTCTTGGCAAACTTCAGTTTTTGACATTTTTGACGGGTTTTTGACGGTTTAAACCAGTATTATACCCTTGTCATGTCAAAAACCACTTTTTGACGTCAAAAACCCAACCCTGATTTTCAGGTTTCTTGGTTTTTTTTTACTAAACTCTACCCTAAGGAATGAATCAATATAGAATTCCATAAAAACTAAGCATTTTTTAAAATTATTTCTGCCGAATTGAAGTGGCGACAAAAAGTTTGAAACTAGTTACTAGAGTTAATCAATGTATGCAGAAAGTTTTTTAATAGATATTTTGTGTTAGCAGAATGTTTTTTATTTTAAATATTTGGATTTCTATTTTCAGGTTTCTATGCTTTTTTTTTACTAAACTACCTATGGAATGAATCAATATAGAATTCCATAAAAACTAAACATTTTTTGAAACTATTTCTGCCGAATTGAAGTGGCGACAAAAAGTTTGAAACTAGTTACTAGAATTAATCAATGTATGCAGAAAGTATTTTAATAGAGATTTTGTTTTAGCAGAATGTTTTTTATTTTAAATAATTCTGCTAGTTTATGTTTATTTATATATATACATAATTTTAATTTACAATGAGTTATATTTTTAACTTAATTTTTTTATAATATTTGATCACATTGATTTGATATAGATGTGCAGAGAATTAAGCAGACTAAGAAAACGCAAATAAATACATACTACAAAAGTAAATTAGTGAATGGCCCAAATTTCTTTTCAAACACTGAAATTTCGTCCAATATTGCTGTAATTAAATGATTAAAAAAAATAGTTGCAATAATTTAGAAATGAAAATGCAGTGAATATTGAAGTTAAACATTATTGTCAGATGTAAATTATTATATCTGATAGAGAGTTCAGATAAGGTGATGCCCTTGCATGCATATTTTTTATTTATCGCTCTTGGAAAAAGCTATTTGAGATATCAGAATAACTAGAGGCACCAGCTATTAGCTCATTGGTAGAAATAAACTAATGGTAATGGAGACTTATTTTCCAAGGATTAAACAAAATGTTCCAAGGATCTATAAATAGAACATTGCGATTAAATAGAACATCGGTTTCCCGGTAAGGTTAACAATGGTGCTCAATAAAAACTTGAGTGAGTTTCTGTTCAATTTTAGAGGGCGGGTGATAAGGACTGAAATCGGGAGGTACTCGCAAAACGTGAAAGAGTTACGAGTATTTTAGAACATGCAAATGCAGACCGCGAGTAGTTTAATCCAGTGTTCCCCAACCTTTTTATCACCGCGGACCTGCCAACTTTTGATAATTTGACCGCGTCCCGATGGGGGGGGGGGGGTTGATATTCTAGATTATTTTGATTTATTAATTTTAAATTAATTGTGTTATACATGACTTCAAAATTAAATAAAATTACACCAAAAAATAAATATAAAGTGATTTAACATTTTGACTTATTAGAACATTAAATCAATGAGAACCCTGAGCTTACTTCTTTGCAATGAAACGGTTCCATCTGGGGGTAATCGGAGACAATGATACATTACAAACATTAAAACATTTATGTCACTACCTTCGGGGGGCCCCTTTTTTTAAATAGATAAAATTTTAATGAAACACAGATATTTTTAATCTGGGATATAAACCTAGGAATTTAAATTCAGTTTCAATGAAATGGGCTGTCCAGTACCATTTGAGTACCAACCCCAACCCAGTACCTACCCCCGGTTCGCTGACCGGGGGTTGGGGAACACTGGTTTAATCCATATTTAAAATTATTGGCGTTTCCGTATAATTCGAACGACGATACACCGAAACTAACTGTGGTTGTGAATAAATAACCATATCGGAGTGGCAAAGAAAAACCTCCTCTTGGAAAAGCAAAAATTTGACACCCAAAAAAATTTGAAAACATAACATAAGCATCGTAAAGCACTTTCTAAAAAACGCTTCCTTACCCTCTCAATTCATTTATTTATTGAGAGTGCACTCCAAAATGATCTCACCGCTACCAGTTTAAAAAGTTTAATCGGTAAGAGAGAGGAGATATTCATTTTTCCTTTTATATATACATTTATATAATAAACAAATGATTTTGTGACAAAGTGTTTTTGAAATTCAACTTTGAATTTCAAGGCGAAATGTTTTCTGACGCGGGGGCCGACAGCGACAGTATTTTTTATATTAACTTTATCAAAATTAAAATTCTTTGTAAATATGCAATAAAAAATTGAGAATATAATAGGTGCATTATGTAACAACTGCAGTCGTCCTATAAGTTCGACTATAACGACTTCAGTCGTCCTATAAGTTCGACTATAACGACTGCAGACGTCATATAAGTTCGACTATAACGACTTCAGTCGTCCTATAAGTTCGACTATAACGACTGCAAACGTCATATAAGTTCGACTATAACGAATGCAGATCTTCTTAAATTCCTGAAAATCATAAATTGAATATTATTAAATCTGTTTCGTTGAACTTAGTTTTCTATACAAAATTATTTAAAATATTTATAAAAGAATTATTACATTATATTGAGAATTGTAACATTACAGGGGTCTGTTTAGAAGAAATTTGGGTACGCTAACGGACACTTCACAAAATATCTTTTCTTAAAAACGGACCCTTCACAAATTTGTTTATCTTCATTATTGTTTCGTTAATCGAATAAACCCTTCCCAAGAAAGGGGCGGGGAGAATACAAATGTAAACGAACTAAATTTTGTCTTCCGCAGACGCTTCTTCCTTTATTCGTCAGAAATGAATATTCTGCGTTCAGTAGGATAGGCTAAATATCAAATATTTGTATGTTGCATCGCTAATTTAGTAGCTGCAATTGCTGTTTATTTTTTAAAGTTAAATTTAATTTTTTTTATTATAATTTTACAGTGTTGAGCATAATCTTGTATGTTTTTACAATTTAAAAACTCCTTGAAAAAAAATTTTTTTTTTTGCAATAACGGACCCTATTTGCACAAATTCACAAAAGCGGACCCTGGTTGAAAGAATGTGACTTAACTTTTCACAATTTCACGAAAAACGGACCTTTCACAAAATGTCTGGACAGACCCCTGTGTAGGTTTTTCCTGTGCTGCATGCATTTTAGGAAG
>NC_092208.1:42209829-42260039 GCF_043381705.1 Parasteatoda tepidariorum | reverse complement strand
GGGACTGATCGTGTTAGCATTTCAAATGTTGAAGGAAATAGGAGTACGCTCCATTAGCACCAAATCGCAAAATCGCCCATAGTCGATTACAAACGCGAATTAGAGAGAAAAATCTTTTACTTTATAAACAAGCACAAGCTGAACAAACATTTTGAAATATCTATTATATTAGTTAGAAAAAGGTGAATACACATATACTTCTTTTTGCAATAAAAACTCTTTAAAACTCATACTTGTTTTATTTTGTAACTCACTTAAGTTTAGAATTGATGGATTGTTTGGAAATCGAAGAACTTTCTCTAAATTAATTTTATAATAATAATATTTGTAATAAATCCTAAAGTTAAATAACTATAGAAAAAGTCACAGCGAAAACCAACGGGAGGGGGATTGCGACTTTCTTGCGTAAACATAGAAGGGGTTTGCAACATGCTTATTTTTGATGATAACGGGTTAGGGCGAGTTAAAAATCTTTAAAAAAAATGCGTACGTAATATTTTGACTGTCCCTTATTAATAATTTTTATATGTTTCGATTTATTAGTATACAAATACGTTAATCGTTTCGTTGTCTCAATCAATATCGTTTGCTTTGACCAGAATTCGCGGAAGAATCATTTGAGCAGTGGTGGCTCATGGAATAGAACGTTCGCCTTCCAATGAGGTGAACCGGGTTCGAACCACAGTGAAAGACGGATCGATACTAATTCCGCACTCGACTCACACAGTGTTGACGTAAAATATCCTCAGTGGTAGACGGATCATAAGTTACAATCCCCTTGCCGTCAGACCTAGCCATGGTAGGCTTCGTGGTTTTCCTCTCTATGTAACGCAAATACTGTTTAGTTTCATCAAAAAGTTCTCCACGAAGGCAAATTTCATCCAATACTTGATTCATGAGTTCCCTTGTCTTCTGGATTGAGTTCAAAATTACAAGGCTACAGAGTTCACCATTAGTGGTCATAAACCAAAAATTGGGTCGGCTCTTCAACGACAGTTATAAAATATGTTAATTAGAGCCGAGGAGGATCATAGGACAGAAAGCTCGCCTGCCAATGAGGTGACCAAAGTTCGAATACAAGCGATGGCTCGTCGATACGAATTCTGCACACTCGTACGTTGTTGAAGGGAAATATCCTCCCGTGTTGAAGGATGATGGGTTGGAGTCCATTTGCCGTCATTCTAACCTCGGGAGGTTTTCGTGATTTTCGTCTCCATGTAACGCATATTCGAGCTGGTTCCATGAATAAGTCTTCCACTAAGTCTAATTCATCCCAGTGCTTGACCCGGAGTTCTGGTGTCTTCTGAGTTTGGTTCAAAATTACAACCAAACGGAGTTGAACATCTGTAGTCAGAAACTCAGAACTGGGTCAGCTGTTCAATGTCGGTTAAAAATAAAATATATTAATTAGCATACTACCATAAAAATAATGGAAAGTACTTATTTCTAAGCGGTTATCCAAAAACAGAATTGTTTGATTGATAATTGAATGAAGGGTTTAAGGACACAAAGTCCAAATAAGGACATGCCGCGCTAAGAAAATAATAATAATCAGAATTGTTTGCATTTGATACGATTATCACGTGTTAGAGGTAGGCGGACCAATACCCCCTTGCTTAGAAACCGTTACTTATGTACTTCCATATTTGAGATGACGGTAATTGAGATTAGGGTACTTATCTCGATACACCCGTTAAATGCAAAGGAATATGTGCAGTAGGTTGTTCGCTAAAATCAGAACAAATATTTATTTGCAATGTTTTAGGAAAGATAAAATTCGGGTGCATCTGAGACATCAAAATCTCGCACCTGTGTGCAAGTATAATTGCTGTTTCTGAAAAGCGAAATTCATTCTTTTCCGCGAAAAAAAGTTCCACAAACCTAAGACAATCATGAAAATAGTTTAGAAAGCAAACTTCTATAATAAACACAGCACAAATTATTTAATACTAGACGGGCACAGTTACAAATTCTTTAATTCTAGATGGCTTTTGAAGTTAGGAAATTTCGTCTGACGTTGCGTTACATGGTGAGAAAAACCTCGCACGGTTATCCTGACAGCAAGGGGACTCTAACTTATAATCCAAATTTTAGTTTATAACCGTTGTTGAACAGCAGATCCAAATTTAAGTTTACGACGGCTAATGTTAAACCAAAGAATTGGTTCAGTAGGCTATACTAGAAAAACAACTTACAGGGTGAGTAACATACTCAGATTTAGCAGAGCGTCATTTGAACTGAGATCCTGCGCATGCGTATAAGAAGCAAAGTGACAGAAGGTACGTCACCTGTGAACAGTTTGTTGGACAATTCTACATGCATGGTTGGGTCACTGCTTTCCGCCAATTTATTCTTTCTTTCTGTGTCAAAATGTGTTAGCAGATTTAATTAACATGGATGATATAAATGTATTCTCAAAGAGATATCTTAATAGTTACTGTTTATCAATAGTGTGTGAAAATACATAACAAACCAACGGTGAAAAAGTTTCTTCTTTACCGCAACGCTTTCCCAATCCCAGTATTGGTTAGAAGGAGAGGAGGGTGCGATGAAAGCTAGACTTCTTCCCCTATGTATATTCTTTGGTTAAACTAAGTAGCCTTGTAATTTGAACCCAATCCAGAAGACAAGGGAACTCTTGGATCAAGTATTGGGAGAAATTTGCCTTCGTGGAGGACTCTTTGATGGAACTAACCAGCATTTGCGTTACATGGAGCGGAAAACCACGAAAACTTCCCACAGTTATCCTGACGGCAAGGGGACTGTAACCCGTGATCTGTCTACCGCTGAGGATATTTCACATCAGCACCGTGGTCGGTGCAAGCCGGATGCGGAATTCGTATCGACAAGCCATCGCCGGGATCGAACTCCGGTTCACCTCATTGGAAGGCGAAAGCTCTATCCTCTGAGCCATCGCGGCTCACACATCTTGGATTTATTTTATAACCGTCGTTGAACAGCCGACAAAATCTTTGGGTTTACGATTGCTAATAGTCAACTCCGTAGCCTTGTAATTTGAACCCAATCCAGAAGACAAGGGAACTCTTGGATCAAGTATTGGGAGAAATTTGCCTTCGCGGAGGACTTTTCGGTGGAACTAACCAGCATTTGAGTTACATGAAGCGGAAAACCACGAAAATGTTGTTGTAGTTCATTTAAGTCGCACTAGAGCTGCACAATGGGCTATTGGCGACGGTCTGGGAGACATCCCTGAGGATGATCCGAAGACAAGCCATCCCAATTTTGATCCTCTGCAGAGGGGATGGCACCCCCGCTTCGGTAGCCCGACGACCTGCACGCGATGTCGAGCACTTTATGGTAGAACAGTTTAACGAGGACCAATACCGCACACCCTCGGTCCCTACGCAGAATGATCCAAGTGGTCTCCCACCCGCACACTGACCGCAGCCAGTGATGCTTGACTTCGGTGATCTGCTGGGAACCGTGTCCTAACGATCAGTCCACTGCGGGACTGATCGTAACAGCCGACCCAATTTTTGGGTTTACGACTACGTAGCCTTGTAATTTTGAACCCAATCCAGAAGACAAGGGAACTCCTGGATCGAGTATAGGGAAAAATCTTGAATTTGGAGGATGCCGGTCAAAGGAAACGAGATTGAAAGCTTTCGAAACAGTTTGATTGCAAATGAAACTAGAAGTGTCCATACGCCGCCGTTGATATCAATTTTTTTTCTTCAATAAAATACGTTTCAATGTATTTGTATGTAATTTTTCCTTCATTTCAAAACTAATCGTCGAGTTTTTTCTCTAATTCAGATATTATTGATTTGTCACTCTCAATGTACCTCTATAAATGCACTTTTTTTTTTTTTTTTTTTTTTTTTTTTTTTTTTTTTTTTTTTTTTTTTTTNTTTTTGCATCATCCTCAACATAAATTTTAAAAAAAAATACATTTGAATATATTTTTTAATCCAACAATTATTTATGAAAAAAAAAATGAATGCAAATACATAAACACATTCGTTATAATTTTCGTTTCATATCTCTTAAATTTATAATGCAAACATACGATGTCTCATAATCTTGGTCATTAATTTATTTTTAGAATCTGTTAAAAATGGTGTGAGAAATAAATCGTTTAAGTATCATGAATTAGGGATCAAGGGAAAGAAACTATCAAAATCGGTCGCAGTGAAGAGTTCGAAACATCAAATTAATTCGGTTTATAAAAATTAATAAAATTTACATGGGAAAAAAAAGGAATTTTAAGAAAAAAACATACAGTGAATCAATAATTTAATTTTTTTTCTTCCCTTTTTAAATACAGATTTTGGCATGGAAAATGCGTTAAATAAATTGCACTTTATAATTCATGTACTTCCATGGAAATTTGTTTCAAAAATATCCGTATTAGCATAAAGAAAACCCATGGTAATTGATTACGCAATGATAAAAAGATAAAAATCAATAAAACTTATCGAGAAAGAAAAAAAAATTTAACATCTGATTTCAAGATTTTATGCAAAGTTATGAAAAAATAATTTTTTTCGTTCTCAACTTGTATGAGAAAATAGCAAAAAGTCTAAAAAAAAGCATCGAAATGTGATACAATAGAGATCGATTTATCCAACTTATTAGGTGAAGCCACACCTGTGCCTGTCTCCATGAAATCTCGTCACTAATTCAACCAGACAAAACATTTGAGCAAATAAACCAACTGTAAAAATAATACAATTATTTTTTTTAAAATCTGATTTAACTTATAGTAATGTTAATTGTTAGGAAAAATTCACAAAGCAGCAAATTCAAATTAATTAAAAAAGCAAACGTGAAATTTATGTCAAAGCGCAGAATACAAAATCTTAATTTTTGTTTAATATATGGAACATGTGGTCTTAAATAATATCTTCAGTGATTGCGTTTGGAGCTTAAAATCCAAACAGTTGAAAAACAAGTTTTTTTTTCAGGGGGGAGAGGGGTAGCGATTCTTCTATAATTCCATAGCCCTAGGGCAAAGAAAATAATCTAAAGATAGAGGAGTTTTTCTGATGATTTTGTAAACTAAACTATATAAGAAAAGAAAAAACGATCCTATTCTGGCCATAATAAGTTTGTGTTTAGTAAAAAACTAATGGTCATGATTCTTAAACTAATAAATTCTAGACTTCGTAAAATTCGACTTGAAAGCATCAAATGAGGAGAAAATAATAAGGAAGAAGAAACCCTAACTGAAAAGGGAATCAAGCGTTTCTACTCGTAGGGACCCCCAAGTAGTTCCAAAATTAGAAAATTAAACAGAAAAAAAATTACTCTCAGTATTTGGAAAAGTGTCAACAGGTTTTGGGGGAAAAACTTAATCACATTTTAAATAAAAAACGCTTTAAAATTAAGCTTTCAAATTTTGAATTAAATTAATAATATTTGAGTAATTAATAATAATATTCATTAATTAATATTTTGAGTTTTACTTTATTAAGTAAAATTGTTACAATGAATAATTTTGATAAATTTTCTTTTATTATTAATAATATTTTGAAACGGGGAGAACAATGTATTTTTTAAGAGAAAAACGATTCTATGAAAGAGGCAGTTTTGGATTTCAATTTTAAATTTTCTTTTTTTAATTACATAAATAAAGACACTTTAAATATAAATTGTTGTACAACATTTTATAAATTATGAATGAAAATGTACTTTTTTTGTAAACGCTTTAAATTTATATCTTAATAATTATGGAGTTGCCTCAGGAAATAAATTATAGGGTGAAAATGAAAACAGATAAAGAAGGGTGGGGAAAAAATTAATAAAATGAAGGAAAATTTAATAAAACGTTTTTCGGAATTTTGTCAAATCAACTTAATTACAAAGCCGATTATGATATAATAAGCTATCGAAAAACAGTAACGATAATTTTTCAAGCATATGGACCGGATATAAAACAGCAATAGGATGAAATTTAATACTCGTAATTGACGTAAAATTGTTAAATAGAAACTTTCTCATTGAGAATAGTTAAGACTGTCGATCAGTAAAAAAAATGTTAAAATTATTTTTTTTTTTTAAATTTTGAATTATTTATGAATAAAAAATTAGAGAAAACCTAGTCTCTATTTATAAACATCATTCGCACTCATAAAAAGAAAAAGGAAGAAAAAGACATGGATAGAAAGCATTTTTAAATCTGAACTTACGTCTAAAATAAATCTTGTATATATGAAATATAGTTTTTCCCAATTATTGTGCACAGCTCTTCATCTTTTGTAGTAAGTTGTAGTATTTTGATCTAAAATTAAATGGGCGGGTTCTTTCACGTAAAGAAAATTTCCACGCGAGAACTCAAAACAAACCCGCTACTCACCAATCTACAAAACACAAACAAGGAAAATGTTGACTAGACAGGAAACCGCAGCACACTCTTTACCTTCATTCATGTATCAATGCGCTGAGTAAAAAAATATTCAGCTGTTGCATTTTTACCTTATTCCTGTGATTTTTCGAATGAAAAAACTGCTTTAATTTAAATGAAATTATTTTTAAAAAATTTTGAGCAGCGAAAATAGTGAATTTATAGTGAAAAATAGTGAAAGTATCTTCGTCAGGAATTTTTTTTTTTTTTAATTTGCATTTTTTATTTTTCACTATTTGGCATTTTTTAAAAATTTCAAAGGGAAATTTTGTTGTTGTTAATATTTGCTAAAATTTAAAAAGATGATTGATGAATTGAAGTTGTCTGATTCTAATGTAAAATATTATCAAAAACAAAGGAATAAAAACGAATTCTTAGCCAAATTATATAATTTAAGGGATAAAAAAAGGAATCGATTCGTCATTTTCAGATTTATAAAATAAATGGTAATTATGAAATACTGGTTTTATAAACTTAAGATAAAATTGATGAAAAGATAATAATAATAGTAAACATAAAAATAATAATAATTATAAACAATAATGAACATTTAATAATAATAATAATAAACATTTTATTCATTTTGTATAAATGAGATACTTAAAATTTGGATTAAATATTTTTTTTAAGTAAAAAAAAGCTTGTTTCATAACTGTATCGATCGCAACGAGTCATTGAATAAAAATAAGTGATTTCAGAAGTCAACCTCATCTCTATCAGATTTTTGTTCCTCTGTTATTTCTTTTATTGATCTTTTATCTCAAACCAAGATTCTTTGCTTGATTATTTGACTCTTCAAAAAATTTAATCGATTGTTTGAATTATCTTTTTATATTCCTTAAATATGTTAATCGTAATCTAGATAAAATAGTTAGTAAGGAAAATTTTTATTGACTACGAATTTGAGGTTGCAGTCAAATCATCAAACTTTTTAAAGGAAATTGGATGAAATGAAACAAAGATAAAATAGTTTCAAAGGTTCGTTTATATTATCTATTGGTTGGATGTACCATATGAATTATCGAAAAAAATTTGATTAATCATCATTGAAGTAGAATGGTTAGAAAAGATAATTTCTGTTTGGTCTGTTGAGTTTGACATGTCAGTTAAATCATCAAATTTTTCAAAGCAAAATGAATTGTTAAATATAGCGTATATGAAAATCAATGATATTTAATTTCTTAAATAGCTTTAAAATAATCTTAAATAATATCCTTGCTAAACCAAAAATTTTTTTACTTATTCATTATTTTTTTTTATTATTATTACTCAAGTAAATTTTTTTTTGTAGTGTTATGTGAAATTTTAAAGAAAAACTCCTTAAAAAAAAAATTTTTTTTTTGAAAGACAAGGTTTACAAAACAAACAGTACAAAAAATATAAGAAATAGAAATTGTGTTGGCGTTTAGAAGAATTGAGGTAACTTGATTTCTAAGTCGAATCAAAATCGGTATACCATCCACTTCATGCCTTTTAAACAGATGGACATGATTAATCCAGTCTAAGAGCCTAAACCAGCGGTTCTCAAACCTATAGTTCAGTAGTAAGGTCACATGGGCTCCAGACATGCGTTAGAACTTTTTTTTTTTTTTTTTTTTTTTTNTTTTTTTTTTTTTTTTTTTTTTTTAACAGGTAATCATTTTTTGAAACCAGTTATGAATTTTTTGAAACCCGTAATTAGTCAGTATTCAACCAATAATTCATTATTTATTTAATATTAAGGTAATTTTTATGAAATTATTTAGGTAAAAATGCAATAAAATTAAAATAGGATGTTTTAAAAATCTATTTTTTTCCCCAATAACAAATTATTGAATAAATTGCTAAACGATGTGCTTTTACAAATTATCGCATTAGAATATTTCCTCAAATTTTGAAATTCAAAATAAAATATCCAAATTCAAGAATAAAGAATAATTTTTCTCTTGCAATTTTTCTCACAATTTGTAACAGATCTTTCTAAAAAATTATAATTCAGCTTATTTTAATAAATTTCAACTTAAGCGACAAAAACTACTAGACTTAACTTTTGCAAAAAAAAAAAAAAACATAACCTCTTCTAACTTGCGCATTCAACTGCCTAACATAAAACCTAATTTTAAAACTTATTGATGAAACAATGAAAAAATTTCATTCACATTAAATGTTTCAGAATTTAAGTTCTTTTTTATTATCTTAATTATTTCATTTGCATATTTACACCAAATTATGAACTTTAAAAAAAAAAAAAGTCTGGGTTTCACAAAAAAAGTTTGATCGTTTAGGGTTTCGTAGCTGAAAAAATTGGGTACCCCTGGCCTAAACAATCCAAAGCATACAATAGATAGGTTTTAAGTTTGGAATTCTAGTCAACTTTTTACCTTATTTTACAATGGAAAAAATACTTCGTCACTTAATCACTTCGGTGTGTGGCTTTACCCCTTCAATCTCGCTCAAGTCAAAATCATGAGGTGAGCTTTCATCGCCTATTTCTCGTGCCCGTGATATTTCAGGGCTAGAGCATTCAAAAATAATGCACGTAAAAGGTTTAAATACATCCATCTCTTGGGCCTGGACTTTTTTATTTCTCATCGCACATTAAATAGCTACACCAGACTATTTTTAGCGTTACTGGAGATAGTTAGATAATTTTAAACTAGATGTCAGCACTGTCCAAATATATGTATTTGGTACTCTTTCAGCTACTTATGCTCTTTGCGAAAACATGTGGTTTGAGTTTCATAATATATTTTTTTTTTTTTTTTTTTTAATATTGTGTACATTATGACGTCCGAGTTCCATGGACATGCGGAGTTTCAAATTTCAAGCTAAAAATATTCTAAAAATGAATACACTTATTGAACATACACCTTTTTTATGTCATTTTCTTGAATACAAAAATAGGTACTTCTATGACCGCTTTCTTGAAAATAATAAGATCGTTACCGGGTTAAAAGAACATTTCTGAGTTTAACAGACACGTAAAATGCGTGCAATTTAAACATTTTGTCCTTAGTTGACAAAAAGAAAATTCAATTCTTTTTTTTCGCCCTCTCAACTTTCAGTTTTGCAATCAAGCAAGTCGCCTGAACGAATTGTCATGGCAACTATTGCACTAAATCGATGTTTTTAAAACAGAGACCTACCATCAGGCAGGAATAGATTCAGTTGAATAAACAATGAATAGATTTAGGACTGAAGACAAGGGGGAAAATTGAAAAAGCTCTGCAAGCTTACAATGTCAACACAGGGTTAACAAAAGCGCACCTTCATTTTTAATTAGATATTTCGAAAATCGTTAATATTTTATAGTCAAAAAACTAATTTATTTTTGGGAAGCTTTTATGAATCATTTACTTTCTAAAAGCATGGGAATTTTTATTTCCACCATTTACTTCTTTGTGATGAGGGAATTCTTCCTTACCTTCCAGAATTTATTTCAGCAGTGTGAGTACTTACTATATTCAGCACATCAATTTGAATTTTTTTAATACATTAAGTATTTCTTATCATACAATAACTTTTATTTATTATTTCAAGGCAGAAGGAGTAATAATTATAATACATTATTATATAATAAATGATGCAAATATCTGATTAACATTACTTTACTTCAGTCATAAAAATCTTAGTCACTTTCTTAGTGGAGTCGTAGATTTTTTTAGAATGGTCAGAAAGGAAAAACCTCATTCTAAATTTTAATCTAATTTTAGAAAATTTCTCCTCTATGGAATACGATAATGAACCAAATTTTTCTATTTGGGTTAAAATTCGTGGAATGACCATCCCACCGTTTTTTTTTTTTTTTTTTTTTTAAACTTTATTTTCATGATCCTTGTTGAACAGCCAACCCAATTTTGAGTTTACAACTACAAATGTTCATTTCTGTAGTCTTGTAAGCTTGAACCCAATTCAGGAGATAAGGGAACTTTTGGATCAAGTAATGGGAGAAATTTGCATTCGTGGAGTTTTTGATGTAACTAACCGTAACCCCTGTAAATGGGAGAAGGCCATGACAGCTACGAATGACTCATACCTAGCCATCGTATGGAAGGCGGTGATAGCAGAGGAATGTAACGGGAAAAACAAGGATCGCTTCGTTAAGTGATAATTCTGACATTTATATTAAATTAAACAACACTTACAATAAAAAAAACTAAATTCATTTTTCAAAAATATTCAGAAAATCGAAGAAAAAAAATAAAAAATTCTTTTCAAAGATTATGAATTGAACTGTATATCATATATCGGGAAAAAAACACTGGCTTTTTAACAGATAATTAAATATGCAATAAAATATTTTTTAATAAGATAGAAAGAATTCATTACTTGAATCAAATTAAAAACATAGTTTTTTCTAAATCATTGGTTACTAAATTTTAAAAATAATTACAAACTACTGTAATAGAAAGTTAAATATCTATTTGAAAAAAATATATATCAGATATATATGTTAATTATAGTATTTATTAAAATAAAAAGACTAGGAATACTATCAACCAAAAAGGAAATAATCCAATAGATTTTTTCAAAATTTGAATTTTATATTATTACATACTATCTAAAATATTTCAGATAAGTGAGACTTTAGGGATTTCTATTATGTCAAAAAAACTATAAATTTAAATAGACTGCAATTCTTACTAATTAAAATAATTAATAAATGTTTTTTAATGTTTATTTTATTTTTTTAATTTAGAATTTGTTATAGCAATAGATATTGAATGAATTTTAGATTGTAAGATATTCTTTAATTTAAAAAAATGTTCTGAAAAACAAAACATTATAACATTTAAAAAAAGATAAGTTTAAAACCAACTGCTGTAGATGAAGCAAATGACATAATTTAGAAGTAACTTGTTTACATACTCAAGCAAGTAAAACACTTATTAAAATATTCATCGTGAATTGAAAAATGTCCAAATTTTAAAAAACTTTCTAAAATATAGAGAAAAAAAATAATATAATTTTTAGAAAGTCAGAAAATCAGGAGAAATTTTCAAAATCCAGTATAGTTTGCAGCTACTAAGCTACCCACCGTATTAGAAGAAAGCTACTAAAGATTAATATTCAGAGCTGGAATTCAAATAAATTACATTCCCTTAGAAATCAGTGTAATTTCTAAGTTAATGTTATTTATATTAATTTTGTGTTCAATTTTATTCGATAATTAAAAAATTTTACTTGCCCTAATGAATTATCACAATCATATTAAAATTTTTCGTTAATTCCCAATTTAACCAGAATTAAATTCACACCAAGTCAGGACTAAGACTTTGATCATGGGTGAATTACTGGTATGTTAATGATAGCATGTTGCATGGCTTTAATGAGTTATGTGTAACTAAGAGTATAAATGATTAATTATTGTTTTAGATAATATTGATTGAAGTTACTAGAAACACATTAATATACACCACAGGCAGGGTTACAAATTATAATTTAACAGGTAAGCCTCCATTGTACCTAAATATTATTCATTAGTTACAAAAACGTTTCAGCTAAGCATAATTTAAAATTATAGTTTATCCACAATAATTCTTCTTTTTTTAACATAACTTTAAGGAAAAAAGCTCAAGATTCATTTATAAAACTAAAAAGAGGCATGTATCCATTAAAAAAATGGCATTGAATTTCACAAAAATTTTCAGAGCTTTTGAGAAACCTATAATACAAAAAGTTCTTGATTTTATCATTAAACGAAATCCTTTTTTCAAATAGAAAAAGTTTAACATAAAAATTATTTCTCTGTTAAATTCGCACATTCTATAAATTGGATTTAAAATTAGCATAATTCTCAAATTTTAAAAATTTATGTGCTGCGATAATAGCACATTAAAAATATGAGAATTTTAAAAACTAGGTCAAAATGTCTCGAAAAAAGAAAAGTAACTGTAATAATTACAGAAAAAATGATCGAAAATTTATGTGGCATGTTTTTTTTTTTTTTTTTTTTTAAATTGGTTTGCTATTCACAGAGTCATGAAAGTTATAATGGCTAAGTTAAATCCTACACAAAATCCATGTATATATGTTTTAGGTTTAAAAAAAAACTCAAATGAAAATGTCACAATGAAATTTTTAAACATTATGATTTCATAAATAATTGTTACTATTTTTTTAATAAACATCATAGGCAGAAACATTTTTTTTGCTGCAAAAAAGAGAACAGTTTTAGTTCCTAAAAAAGATAGAAATAATGCCCATAGAGTTAAAGCAAAAATAATCACTTCACACAAAACTTTCTGGAATGTATGTTTCAAATTTTTTAATGAATGAAACTTATATGTTTGAATAATACAAAAACCTTTTTTTTTTCTATAAAATGTTTCAATACAGTCTTTTATTGCACTGATTCAATGGTAATGAGTGTTGGGTGCAAAGGGGTTCCACATCAGTATTTTGTTGAGATGAAGAGAAATACATGAGATAGTGATTCATGCTTTGATCATGCCCTTTTTGTCATCATTTGAAAAGAAAGCTGAAAAGGAATTATTCAGTATGAATGCAAAAATAATATTTGTAAAATACAAGGGGAGAATATTGAGTTATATGAAATAAAAAATTTCAAAAGCTGTTAGGTTCAAACATTAACGCAAAATTAAAAAGTAACTACAGTATTTGGATTTAGTTTAGGGCATGTTTGATATGCTTTCTATCAATGGCTATGATGTGGGGCTAAGGAATAACAAACTAGCAGAAATGTTGAAACAGGTGTTTTTGATGACTTCCTGAATGGCAGTTTTTCCAGCCATGGTATTTGCATAAACTTCTCTTTAATACTGATCTACAAAATAAATACTATTGCAAATGTGCAGAGTTTGTATTTTACACCAGTAATTTGAAACCGTATTCAATAATAGAATTTTGACACTATACGCAACATATGTTAATATATGAAATAAGAGGACATATATGATGAGAAGTTACCTGTATATTGCATAATGCTTTTAATGATTAAACTAACAACTGCTTAAACAGTCCTGTAACTCTAGATAAAATTAAAAATTAAGTATAAAAGAGTTTAAAAAGCAGGCGATTAAGTAATTGGAATAATACAAAACTTAGCTCCACTGGAATAAAACAAACAATTGTTAATAATTAAGGGTGTTGAAAAATCCAAAATAATACATATTTTTTATTTTATTTAATACCTGTAAGGATAACCTTGAGCTTTCATTCTGAATACAGATAGGAGCAGACTGAAAAATATTGCAACAACAGCTAATCCTGTGACAGACATTACTAAAAACAACAGAAACAGTTAAATAAAAATATCAAAATTAAAATACTTTTGAGAAAGATCAAATCTGCAAAAAACACATTTTTAACTTTCTTTGAAATATTTTTAAAACCCGTATAACCCTGTATAAAAAAAGATATTGCTATCAATGAACAATGCATAAACCGTGGATTGGTAAAAAAAATTCCTTAACACTTAATTTAGTTAAAACAAAAAAACTAACTAGAAATCTCTATTCCTGTTTGCTGTAACTTGCCAACTCCCAGAACTCTGGAATCTGGATAAGCAAAAATACCAAAATGCAGCAAATAGTTTTGGTTAAGCCAAATTATACAGCAAAAACACCTCAGACCTAAAATTACACTAAACCTAAATAAAATGTTTAATTACATTAATTTATCTGATTTTTCTTTTCCACTCATTAAAGTCAAAGTAATTTTATACGAAATGAATAAGAAGTGTCGAAAAATAAATTTCAATGCATTGTGAGAAAGTTGAAAGTTTACTAAAAATTTCTCTAAAAATGTACACATTTTATAATTTTTCATTGAATTATTTAAATTTTTATGAAAGTGAAAAGCATGCATAAATGAATTTTTTTTTAAATAATAGTAGCGACAGTTACTTATTCCTTTAAATATAGAGAGATAGAAGAAAAATAGTTACTTTTTCGTTTCTTTGAATCTCCCCGACAGGAAGCAGCCTCCTGCAAAAGCACCATGCCAATCACAATAGCAGCATCTTAGATTAGTTAAGGCTTCATGAACAAATTGAATGTAGTAAATAGTAACAAAAAAATAGATATAAAATTAAATTTAACATTGCCATATGAGCAGTATTTTGCATTACAAAAACAAGTCAAATTTCAAGATTTTTACACTGAATATAGAAAAAAAAAGAAATGAACTAAGATTATTTGTTTTTCCTATATCACCACAAAATGTGAGAACATTTCATATATTATTAAATCACGCATATTTGTACCTGGGAAAAACTTAAGTTCTTTTTACTATGCAAAACTTACTATATAATGGTATTAGTTTAAAATGCCAAACCAAGATGTTATGTCTTCAGGGAGTGATCATTATATATCTCTTTATGGTAGGTTAACATGCCACCAAAGACTTAACATGTTTTGATTTTGGAGCATGTTAATAAAAATTAAGCATTGCATAACATTATTAAGAAATAATAATCTATCTAGAAAATTAAGAAGTACACATTTAAACTTACTTTTTGATACCAGACAAGACTAATATTCAATATAGATAAAATATTTTATGCACTCATTTTCAGAATTTAAATAATAAAATCAATCAAAAATAAAATCAATGTTAATTTTTATTACTTCTAGACTCAAAAGTATAGTTTGAAATAAATTTTTTTATAATATAATCAAAGTTAATAAATTTATGTTAATATAAATTATATTGGTATCAATTCAATAATTTGAAATAGTAAACAAATAAAGAAAGAAAAATAAATAAATAAATAAAATAAAATAATTACTGTTCATTTCATAACTAAATTCTCATTCATAACTAAATATAAACTTTAAGTCAAATGAATTTTTAAAAAAAAGAAAAAAAAGGACAACCATGTGCAAAACAGTGGTGAATATGTCCAACTATCCTCTGAAAATCAAATTCGGAGTCTGTATCACAAGGTTAGCGTGTTTGAACAGAAAACACCCCTCATTATAGTTCATTCCATTTAGTCAGTATGATTGGTTGTATCAATGTGAATAATCAACACCATTCTGGTATTTACCAGATTGATTGATTTTGATAGAAAATTCATAAAAAGTCACAACTACTGGAAATTTTAAAATTATATAGCAATTTCTATAACTTTGAAAAAAAATCTGAAGCTTTGTTTTTAAATCTTTATAGAGTAGAGTACTTTAAAAAAACAAACAAACATGGAGCTAAATATGTGGACGATCTAGGTAAAATTTAAAAGTTAATTAAAATGTTAATTTAAAAAATTAAAATTTATTAAATTTAAAATTAATAAATTTTAAGCTGATTTAACTTTTAAAATTATACACTTATTGAAAAAATTATTTTCAGGCTTCAAATGCAAATTTAATTACTTTTGTCAGGCTTAAAGTACTATAGAAAAAACAAAATAATTATATTAAGGGTATATTTTCATAAACAAAAAAGATTAATGAATGAATAAATCACTATGATGCACATGATTTGATAAAGCTCTCTTAAAGCATGATTTTTTTTAAAACATTTCAATACAGAACATTTCAATAAGTTTCATTTTAGCTCATTTTTTATATTATTTATTAAAAATATTACTATTAAACTTTAGATAAACTAATTTTGGATCAGTAACCAATAACATGGCATTTACAGAAAAGATGAGAATAATTATATTTGTATATTTTTTGATAAATTTTCAAAGAATTAATCAATTGTCATTAACTATTTTAACCTTTTTCCTTAAAGGATACTCAAAACAATCACAATATAAGTTTCAACAATGAATTGGCCACCACTGCTAGCATGTATATAACCCTGTAATAATAAAATTAAAATTTCATATATGATAATAATATTTCAAATTATATATAATAATTAATATTTAAAACATGACTTGTCAAACATAATGAACAAATTTAATTAGTGTCATTTAGGACAGTAGAGAAATTAGAAACAGACTACCATAAAAATTTATTGGTAAGTACATCATTGAAGCATATTGTTAAAATGCATGCACCATTAGCCAAATCAATGAACAAACCATTTAGTTTAACACTAGACTTTTATGAATTTTTTTTAAATTTATTTTATTTACAGAACTTGCAACTTTAATCCATCATAAAAGACACATGATTAATCTGAAATGAAGAATTTAAACATTTTCAAAAAGTTAAATTTGTCAATAATCCTCTGAAGTTAAGAAACTAGCATAGTTTAAAATTTTCTCAACAGAAAGTGTACTCCAACTGAATTATTAATATTTAATAGATCTTTTTGGAACCCTTGACAATAGCAGAAAACTAAAATAACTGAAAAATATAGGTCTCAGCTTCAACAAAAAATATTTATTAAAATGGTGCGTTTCACACCTTTGGTCAAAAACGGTTTAAAATAATTTTTTTGTTTATTTATTAAACGTAGTATAGTATAGAGGTAGTGCTGGATAAATATTTCTTATCCACACTATCATTTCCAAACCTAGGGGAAGTTTTCACATTTCTATCTTACATTTCACAATTTATCTTAACTTTGTTTTTCCCCTAATATAAAACAGTTACTAACTTCTCCTTCAAATCACTTTTTTTGTGTAACTTGATGATCACTTTGATGCACTGCACCAACTAAAATCTCAGTTGTTTCTTAAACATATTTAAAGCTCTAACATACTAGAACTTTAACTAAATTTAAACAGCATCTAACCATGTCATTCTGTCACTTTATTTATCTGAAATTTACAACAAATGTGTTAACAAATCGAAAATATTTGCCACAGTAATTTTTCATTTATTAAATTAACTTTTTGTACCTGCTGTAAGGTCATATAATTTAATATTAAGAAATGTTTTGGGTAGGAGGCTGTTATTTAGTCATTTATATAAAGTGCCCTGATCTCACCTAAAAAACTTTTTCACCTTAATTTAACAGTCTCTAAAATGATATTTTTAAGTCTATAGTTGGTCTTTTTGCCTTTTCTTACAAACAAAATGGTATATTAAACTTTGAAAATTTGTCACTGGATATGGAGATTGCTCTATAAGTATGGGTCCCTCAAATAAATTTGACTATGCATAGTCATATTTATACTTTTAATATTTGATTCAGCTGTGCATTTTTTCAAAATAAATTCATCTTCAAAATAAATTCATTCAGTGCCATTAAAAAATAAATCTTATTTTAAATAAAATACAATATAATTTTTTCTTATAAAAAGTAAAAACTTGTAAATAAATGAATACCTACCACTGTACCCTTACTTGTACGATGCATAAATGGTGGTCCTCGAATATGATTCCACATCTGGCCAGAAGTCATAGCAAAAACAATACACTGAATAATAAATGTAAGAAATAAGTATTTTTATTACAAGATCAATAACACTATTTTACTGTCTAATATTTCCTTATTGCATAATGATATAATTTTATATCCTAATTCAACCATTAACATTTAAAATACAAAGTCTTAAAATAACTTACTAAGACACTATGGTACTATACATTTAAAGTTTTTACTCCAATAAACCAAGAGAAATAATGCCACAGATTTGACAAATTAAAAATGCATTAAATTATGATTTATGGGGCTTTATACTGCCAAATGAGCTGAGTTCCTTGCCTCTAAAATAACNTCCATCTTCAAACATCTTGTGACAAATCCTATTTTTTCTTCTTTGCAAGCACAGAATGTAAGTTTTGAATCCAGTTTCTCTGATGTTGTAACACTTACACATACATACTAATAATCGTCGTTAGAAAAACAGTCACCTTTATAGTAACTAATTTTAAAAAAAATTTACTTCTTACAAGAATCGCGAGAGTTGATCTCAAAATTGCGTGAATATGAATAACAATTATGGCTTTTGAAATCACATGAATATGAAACTAGATATACGATTTTGAAAATGAGAAAATACAAACTGGGATATAGAATTTTTAAAACGCGTAAATACAAATCCCGATTCATAATTTTTAGATCGCGTAAATACGAATCATGATGCGTAATTTTTAGATCGCATAAATAAGAATTATGATGCATAATTTTTAGAATGCGTGATTGCGAATCTCAATGCCTTATTTTAAAATCACGTATAAATGAAAATCAATGTTTGATATTATAAACAGCATGAGCAAATCAAGACATTGAATTTTAAACTCGCGTGAATACGAATCGCTTCATAGGTTTTTAAAAAGGCATAAATACGAATCACAACGTACAATATTCAAATCGCGTGAATAAGAATCTCAACACGCAAATATGAAAAGCTATGTTTGATATTAAAATCGTGTGAATAAGAATCGAGATATTGGCAGATTCCAGGCTTGGGACCTCTAAAAGGCTTGTCAAAAACAGCGTCATTTGAACTACAAAAATCGGATCTATCTGGAGGGCGGGTAAAAAATTCGGAAAAAGCTTGNTAAAAGGGGAGAAAACAGCTAAAATAAGTAAAAATGAGAAAGGATTGGTAGCTATGTAGTTTGAATTTTCTGTTTCTCTCTGAAAATGGGTGAATTTTCTGAAAAAGCGGAATACTTATAAAAAAAGTGAAATTTTTAGAAAAATCTGAATTTTTGATAAAAAAGCTGAAATTCAAGAGATAAAAGTGAAAAAAAGCGGAAATCAGCTAAAAAGCGGAAAAATCTCATCCCTGATAATCAATACCATTCTGGTATTTACCAGATTGATTGATTTTGATAGAAAATTTATAAAAAGCCACAACCAATGGAAATTTTAAAATTGGATAGCAATTTCTGTAACTTTAAAAAAAAACATAGGGCTAAATATGTGGATGATCTAGGTAAAATTTAAAAGTTAATTAAAATGCTAATTTAAAAAATGCTAATATTTATTTAAAAAATGTTAATGTTAATTTAAAAAATTTTAATGTTAAATGTTAATTTAAAAAATTAAAATTTCTTAATTTTAAAATTGATGAATTTTAAGCTGAATTAACTTTTACAATTATTTACTTAATGAAAAAATTATTTTCAGGCTTCAAATGCTAATATAATTACTTTTGTCACACTTTAAAAAAATTTTAATGTTAATTTAAAAAATTTAAATTTATTAAATTTAAAATTAATAAATTTTAAGCTGAATTAACTATTAAAATTATTTACTTATAGAAAAAATTATCTTCAGGCTTCAAATGCAAATATAATTATTTTTGTCAGGCTTAAAGTAATATAGAAAAAACAAAATAATTATATTAAGGCTATATTTTCATAAACAAAAAAGAGTAAAGAATGAATAAATCACCATGATGCACATGATTTGATAAAGCTCTTCTAAAGCATGATTCTTTTTAAAAATTATAAACAGAACATTTCAATAAGTTTTATTTTAGCTCATTTTTTACATCATTTATAAAAAATATTACTATTAAGTTTTAGATAAACTAATTTTGGATCAGTAACCAATAGCATGGAATTTATAGAAAAGATGAGAATAATTATATTTTTATATTCTTTGATAAATTTTCAAAGAATTAATCAATTATCATTAACCATTTCAACCTTTCTTTTTTTAAAGGATACTCAAAACAATCACAATATAAGTTTCAACAATGAATTGGCCACCACTGCTAGCATGTATATAGCCCTGTAATAATAAAAATAAAATTTCATATATGATAATAATATTTCAAATTATACATAATAATTAATATTTAAAATATGACTTGTCAAACATAATGAAGAAATTTAATTAGTGTCTTTTAGAACAGCAGAGAAATTAGAAATAGACTAATATAAAAACTTATTGGTAAGTACATCATTGAAGCATATTGTTAAAATGTA
Organism: Parasteatoda tepidariorum; assembly: GCF_043381705.1. Lineage (NCBI taxonomy): Eukaryota > Metazoa > Arthropoda > Arachnida > Araneae > Theridiidae > Parasteatoda > Parasteatoda tepidariorum. The sequence goes on along the minus strand of NC_092208.1, from coordinate 42,239,939 downwards.
TGAACCATGAGCCAAATCAATGAACAAACCATTTAGTTTAACACTAGATTTTTATGAAATTTTGTTTATTTACTTTATTTACAGAACTTGCAACTTTAATCCATCATAAGAGATACATGATTAATCTCAAATGAAGAATTTAAACATTTTCAAAGAGTTAAATTTGTCAATAACCCTCTCAAGTTAAGAAACTAGCATAGTTTAAAATTTTCTCAACAGAACATGCACTCCAACTGAATTATTAATATTTAATAGATGTTTTCAGAACCCTTGACAATAGCAGAAAACTAAAATATGTGAAAAATATACATCTCAGCTTCAATAAAAAATATTTATTAAAATAGTGTGTTTACACACCTTTGGGCAAAAATGGTTTAAAATATTTTTTGTTTATTTATTTATTAAATGTAGTATAGTATAAAAGTAGTGCTGAATGAATATTTCCAATCCACACTATCATTTCCAAACCTAGAAGAAGTTTTCCCATTTCTACTTTACATTTCAAAATTTATCTTAATTTTGTTTTCCCCTTACATAAAACAGTCACTAACTTCTCCTTCAAATCACTTTTTTATGTAACTTGATCACTTTGATGCACTGCTCCAACTAAAATCTCAATTGTTTTTTAGACATATTTAAAGCTCTAACATACTAGAACTTTCACTAAATTTGAACTGCAACCAATCAAGCCATTCTGTCACTTTATTTACCCGAAATTTACACAAAATGTGTTAACAAATGGGAAATGTTTGCTAAGGTTATTTTTCACTTATTAGGTACCCTTCTTGTACCTGTAGATCGTATAATTTAATGTTATGAAAGGTTTTGTGTAGGAGGCTATTATTTAGTCATTTATAAAGGGTTGCCTCTTCTCGCCTAAAGAGCTTATTAATGTTAAATTAACAGCATCAAAAATGGTTTTTTTAAGCCTATAAATGGTCTTTTTGCCTTTTTATAAAAACAAAATGGTATATTAACCTTTAAAAATTGGTCATTGGATGTGGAGATGACTCTATAGTAAGAGGCCCTAAGTAAATGTGATTATGCATATTCATATTCATACTTTTCATGTTTGTTTCAGTTGTATTCTTTCAAAATAAATTCATTTTTGAACAGAGTACCATTAAAAAAGAAATCTTATTTTAAATAAAATACAATATAATTTTTTCTTATAAAAGTAAAAACTTGTAAATAAGTGAATACCTACCACTGTACCCTTACTTGTACGATGCATAAATGGTGGTCCTCGAATATGATTCCACATCTGGCCAGAAGTCATAGCAAAAACAATGCACTGAATAATAAATGTAAGAAATAAGTATTTTTATTACAAGATCAATAACATTATTTTATTGTTCTTATTATAACAATATATTAATGTCTAATATTTCCTTATCACATAATTTTATATCCTAATTCATCCGTTTATATTTAAAATATAAAGTTTTAAAATAACTTACTAAGACACTATGGTACTATGTGTTTAAAGTTTTAATTCTAATAAACCAAGAGAAATAATGCCACAGATTTGACAAATTAAAAATGTATTAAATTATGATTAATGAGGCTTTATATTGCCAAATGAGCTAAGTTCCCTGCCTCTAAAATAACAAATTATAATAATTTAAATACAGTAGTCCTTAATTATATCATGCTTGTAACTAATAAAACATTTAATTTTGATACTAGACTTTATCACAGATGTACTCAATTGATGGAAATTTTGTGTTTCTCTCCACTCAGCTGATTAGAAATAATCACGTACATATGCTGGACAAATATTTAAAGTTAGAAATAAATCACAATAACTGTAAAAAAAAATTTCTCTTTAACATTCTTCCTCTAACTTCTTTTGTGTATACGAGATAACTCTATACTCGAAGATGTAAAAACACTGCTCTAGCACATAGTGCAAAAAATTTCACAAGTATATATATATTTATTAAAATATTCCATCAAATTTTTATTCCTTCATTGTTCTTTAAACATTGAATAAGGTTAAGTTTAAACATATAAATTTGAAGAATAACAGAGGGTTTTTTGAAAAAAAAAAACCAAGATATTGCTATAATGATTAAGTAATAATAGATTAGGTAAGAAAGTAAATTAATAGATAGTATTTTTGACATAATCTGAAGTAAAACAATGTAATAGATTGAGCCCTTTCACTGATTGAATAGAAAGTAAACTGATTGAAATATAAAATAAGAGGAAATTTCTAAATGGCAAAAATATAAGGCATAAAATAACAACAAGAATGTTCACAAAAATCAAGCTTTTTAAGCAGTTGTACAAATAAAAATATACATTATTACGAATTTTCAAAATATATGTAAATAATGCAGTAACTCACCAAAGCACCTAATCCCCATGATGTTTTGTTGTACAAAAAATCTAAATTATTTCTTCTCATGTAAAGAAGTGCTGCAATTAAGGCAAAAAGTATGACTAGAGCGATTGTTCCAGAATAGTTTGGGGGTCTAAACACTCGAATCTAAAGAAAGAAAGAAAACAATTCTATGATATAAATTAACATAATATGTTGGACAAAATTGTCTTTTTTTACACCTTAAGTCATTTTTTTATAACTTAGAACAGAAAGTAATTATTATTTAACAAAGAAACTTATTTAAAATTTAAATATTCTAAGAGTAATTAACCTTGAAACTATTTTACAAAATAAATTCCTCTTCATTAAAAGAGACTCAATTTGAAAATTGATATTCAAGTAGAAGTAAAAGAAACATGCCTAAAACAATTATATAATGACAAAATATACAATTATATATTAACAAATTATTACAAACAGTTTCTGAGGACCAGACTTGTGCTATTTAGCTTGCATAGTTCTTTACACAGGAAATGTCACATGTAACAGCAAATATTTAGAAGGGTTAGAATTTTAAACACTCCCTAAATTTTAAATTCGATGAACATATTTAATAAATTTTAAATTATACACTACTGCTCAAAGTTGATATTTGGAAATATTGCTCATGAATAAAATAGAATTTGTAAATACAATTATGTAATTTCAAAGTTGAGCTCCAAACATTGACTTATTTTTTTGGTAATGATTATATCTATAAGAAAAATATTACAAAAAAAAGTTTAAAACATTAAAAATTAAACATTGTATAACTCACTGTTTTGATAATTTCAAAACTCTACAGATTTGATTTTAACATTAAATATTTTACACCATATTAATTCATTCACTCATTTTTTTTAATAACCTGAAAACTTTATAAACTTTCTAAATAATGAAATTTAAAAAAAAAAAATGCTTGTAGTAATGTGCAGAAAGATCTACACCTTTCGGTGAGAAATTAACTGAAGTTCTCTCAATTTTTTTCATTGGTATATATCAATTCTTTTAAAAATGTAGGAGGATGGTTACTCAGACTTTTGTTTTCTTTTGACAGTGAAAAAAAAATTTAAAAGGTAAGAATGCATCTTCATCTACAGAACCGCTCTGAAATGTACCATCAGATTAAAATGTTAGTTTACAAAATTCCCTTAAAGTGGTAAGTAAAATGGGTTTATGTTTATTTAAAGAGCTCCTTTTGCCTTGGGAGCAAAATATATAGACAGGGCAATGGGCAAGGAAATAAATTTCCATAAGTTATCTTTGACTACCTGCAATTGTATAATTCAAACATGTTTTACTTTCATAAAGGTTTCTACCCCAGTTTTGAACATTAAAACTCTATAGGAATATTATAAAAAGTCATTTTTCTTAAAGAAAATTTTAGCAATCTTAGCTTCCAAGATATTTTTCTTGCTCTTGGAATTAAAAAAAAAAGATTATTAAATTTTCAATCAGTCAAATTTTCAATAACTTGATGAATCTTTGGCTTTCAATTATGCTTCAAGATGTCATTTAACTACCTGCAATAGTATCATTCCAACATGTGTTTACTTTCTTAAAGGTTTCTTCCTCATTTTCTAACATTCAAATTGTATTGAAATAAAAAGCATATTCTTTACAGAAAATTTATATGTTATCTTTTCTTCCAAGATATTTTACCTGTTCTTGGAATAAAAAAAAAACACAATTAAATTTTTGAAGTCAAATTTTCCATATTTAATGAATCTTTGACTTTGAGGGAAAAACATACTTCGTTGAATTGTTGATTAATCAAATTTTCCATAACATCATGAATCTTTGGCTGTCAGTGATGATTTAAGATATAGTTTCACTATATAGATAAAACTATTCTACTAATATTCAAATTACATTGAAATATTTTAAAAAGGCAAAAGAAAACATTCGTGAATTTTGATTTCCGTTAATTGTACTTGGAATTAAAATCAATCTTCATTGAATTTTTGATAAGTCAAAATTAACTACAGCTGTTTTTCTTGTTTACTTTCAAAACTAAACTTTTAGTAAACTTGAAATAAGTTTTAGAACTCAAAAGACATTTCCAAATTAAAATGAAAATCAATAGTTTCAACCAAAACTAATATAATTACCTGAATATCTGTTCTTTCAGCAATCCAACGAGCAATAGTTTCAGCTTGAAATCCTATTCTAAAATTAAATCAATTCATTAAAAGAAATAAAAACAATTTTCTTCAGACTAACATTTTTGAATATGTGATGTTGTAACAGTCAATGAAAGGTTATTTCTATCCTGAAACAGTCAATGAAAGGTTATATCTGTTCTAATTTATAAAATTAAAATACTTTTCATTCATATTAAATTTTAAATATGTTCCATTCTATAATTCATATTCTGTGCTTAACTAAATAATAAATGCTTTTATACAGTAAGTAGAAAGCACAGTTTTTCAATAGTGCTTGAAATGAAACATTTAAACTCTTCTAAAAATTAAATGAAAAACTTTATGATAGCATACTCAGGATATAAGCTTGAAAAAAATACGAAAAGGAATTGAATTAAACAGAGATAGAAAATGGAAAATTCAATTTTTTTTAAGTAGTCAATTAATTTTATTAATTACAAAATTAAGAAGTTGATTAATTTTTACTGAAAAAAATTTAATCAATATTTGTTGACCTATTGCAAATTAGTTTTTTAATATGTATTATATACGTCTCAACTTTTTATAATTGTGATGCATAATTTGGATGCTTAGAGCTATGTCAGAAAAATTTATGTGTGTATTATTACGTTAAATAATAACAATACATCAAGAAAAAAATATCTTGAATGAGGAAAAGAAACAGGTTTAGAAAAATTGTTTAAATAGCATAAGTAGAGTTAAAATATTAATTAAAAATTTTATTAACTTGAAATTTCATGAAATTAAATAAAAATTCCTATTATAAGAAAAATTCTAACCTACAATTATATTCAAAAAGAAGGATCTGTAATCAAAAGGCAAATAAATCTATAAGAAAACGTGAAACTATACATATTTAACAAGTCGTAAAGAAAAGGAAAACAAATCAACATTTTAGTGGTATTAGACTAGAAAAATGGGTATTTTAAACATTTCATTTATTTTCAAAATTGTAATATTGATAATATATATATTTTTTAAATAAAGAAAATTAATATCCTTTTTTATAAAAAAAAGAATATAATTCTATTTTAACAGCCAAATAAAACTGTATTAGTAAATCAAATTGATTGATAGAAAGAAATATTGAGGTACCTTTGAATGTCCATTTGGTCTCCTTTTTTAGGCTTGCCTTTCTCAGGAAAATGCATGAAAACTGGGGCTGAATTCATACCCAACTGAAAACAAAATTATTATTTAATTATAATATTTAAAAAAAACATTTGTTACATAAAACTATATTCCCAAACAAGATATTTTATTTCAATAATTGTTATTGCTAAGGATAAGTAAAGAAAAAATTATAAGGAGAGATACCTGCCATTTCTTATAATGGCAGTTCATTAAATAATAACTTGACGCCGTTGTGTACACAAATGCATACACAGTAGTCAAAGAGTATACATAGGAGAAGAAGACTAGGGTCCTGAGACATAATGTAAACCAGTCCTCCAAGGGTTGGTATGGTTCCTTTGTATAAAGGAAGAACCAACATTAAGGAGTATAACAGCAGAAGCTCGTTTTGAAATGATTTTACACCCACCTCTCCTCTTAACCACTCCTGGGGTTTGGGAAGAAAAGAAAAGTTTTCTCTTTTTGTTTATGGTTGGTCTGCTGCCTTTTTGCGCTTTGTATAAACGGTACTGCACTATTTCTTAAAGATATTCCTTTGAGAATTTATTTATATCATCTATGTTAATAATATCTGACCACACATTTTGAGATAAAAACAAAAATATGTTGCTGCATGTAAGCTGTTTTTCTGATGTAGCATCCCATACTGAGCAGTTTTCCACATTAGTTACATATTCGGAGAGATGGACTTCTTCATTCTATAATCCTTGCAATAGCTTCATACTGTAAGAAAATTCCTACCTATACAACCTTTTCCCATCACACTTACTGAAATTTAAATTAAATTGCATTCCTTTGCAAAGTAAAAAAAAAAAAAAAAAAAAAAATCAAAATTTTTAAAGGATTTCTTTAGTAGAAAACAAATTTTTGTCCCATAATTTATTTTAAAATTAGATCATTAATAGCAATAATTTCAACATAACTTACTTAAACCTTTAAAAGGCATTTTGAAATCTGGGACAATCTCTGTAACTGTGTTTTTAGTACTGGTATTTTATCACTTTCAAAGCTAAGATTTTTTCCTACATGTTCATAACTAAGAGTATGGTTGTTTGTGAAAAATCAAAATCTTTCTTTCTTTTCCAGTTTAAAATAACAGTAAAATTCTAATTTTGTGAAGCATAACTACCTAGGTCTAGTTCAATTAAGGAAAACTCATGCAAAGAATACACTATGTTTTCACACAATTTGATTGAATTGTTAACAGTGCAGATCTTAGAACAAAAGCACAATAAAAAATATTATTAAATAAATAACATTTCTAATTCAATTACATAAGTATGAGCTTCATAAATAAGAATAGTAATGTAATTGCACACTCCAGACTTATATAAATTCAAACTTATGTAAACAAAATAATTTATGTTTTACAGTAATTTTGCTTTGTAACATAAGTAGAATTTTTTCACTATTTCAAAAAGCAACAGCAAACAATAAACATAGCACAATAAAAAAATATGTATGTATATGTTCATGAATGAAAAAAGAAAAAAAAGAGAGATTCTTACAGATGTGAAAACATCAGGTCCAGTATCAAAATCAACCATTCCAAAGAAAAGTTTGTTGTTAACTGCATTGGAAAAGCGCCAAGATGTAGCTACCAACTGAAATTCTTCATGAGCATGCCTTAAAAGAATTAATAAATATTATAATAATCTATACATTTCTTACATTTCAAATTCTTTTAGCTAATTTAGTGCTTTGAATTGCACTTTTTTAAATTATACTATTTTTTTTAAAAATATTGGAACAGTTAACCATCTGAAGAAAAACTTATTTTTTTATAAACTGGATTATTAGACAACTGAAACTTTGCGCTATGTTTCAATACAAAGAATAGGTTTAATTAAAAAGTACTTGGATTATTAACAAATTTAAGATATTATATTATTACATTACAAGACAAATAAATAATAATTTAAAACAAAAATTTAATAAATTAATGACATTTTAATTGATTCCATATATTTGTACCAGTATTAAACCAGTATTCACAAATTTTTCTTGAAGACACACTTTTAAAGTCAAATTTTTTCATTCAAATAATATAATTCGCATAAATTAGTACTACAATTATAGCATTATAAAACAGCAATAAAATAATATCAACTTTTATCAAATTTATACAAATTTATCAAATTTATCAAAATTTATACACGTTTTTTTAAACTAAAAAAAAAAAAAAAAACTGAATNAAAAAAAAAAAAAAAAAACATCAAATATTGATAAAGCCGTAGACTTTAAAATGTAAAAACTGAAGAAAATATACTTTAAAAAAAAAATTTTTTTTTAGTTTGTAAAAAAATTTTAAATATTAAAGTGATATTAAAAAAAAATTCTCACGATTTCTTTTATTGAGAAGTAAAGAAAAAGAGTCGACAATATTTGGTTTTTTAACGATTAGTATAAAAGTGGATTTATTCTTAAAATATTTAAATACAAATTTTAGTAATTATGTTCATATTTCAGTGATTATTTAGACGTAAAAAAAACAATCAACATAAAACATTTTAAGAAAGTATTTAAAAGTTTTTCTAAAATGAAATAAATTTGCAATTATACAAAAGATAATTTTTTAAAAAAAGCTTAAAATTATGCCATTGATGCACTGTTGCTTTGGATTGCCAGCAAAAAAACATTTCTGCTATATTTTTACTAATAATAAACCATTCGATAAATTGTCATCTCAATGACTATGAATGATGATGCAATTAAATGTTTATATCAGAGAGACTCAAGCCTTTTTTTTTTTCTTTTTTTGGTAGCAATTAAGACAATTTTCTGTACTAATTGAACTAATATTAAAGTACAAAATAAAGGATTGACATGATATTTACATTCTTTTTAGTAAAAAATAAAATAAGCTGCATTACATATAACTGTATAAAGATTAACAGAGAGAGTTGATAAAATATTGAAAAGTTATAAATTAAACTTACAAAATAAATAAATAAACCAGTTTGTTCCATTGTAAAAGAAAATAATGATTATTTTTCCAAATTTTCATATTGTATAGTCATTCAAAATTTAAAAAATATGATGTAAATTAAGTAATTATCGGAAAAAAAATCTAAAGCTTTGTAAACTTTATGATAGTTGGCTTCCCTGATATCTATTTCCAAATACAGATTAATTACAGGAATAAAAAGATACCTTATTTGAATCCAGTAAAATAGCTGGGCCATTTTTTTTCAGGAGTTACTAAATTCAAATAAAACTGATTCCATTCAGTATAATAACAGACGAAATAGAAATATGGATTAGCTATTTGTCAACAATGTTTATGAAATATCTCGAAAAAGATATTTACCACTTTAAAATGATATTTTTATAAGTAGCTAGGTACTTTATTTACGTCGCACTAGAGCTGCACAATGGGCTATTGGCGATGGTCCGGGAAACATCCCTGAGAACGATCTAAAAACATGCCATCACAACTTTGATCTCCAGCAGCATGCAGCAAGGATGGCTCTCCGTAGCCTGATGAACTGCACACGAAGTCGAGCACTTTACAGTAGATCAGCTTAACTAGGACTGATACCGCACATTCTATTCATAAGCAAGCTGACCAAAGTGGTCACCCACTTGCTTACTGACCGCAGCCAGTGATGTTTGATTTCGGTTTTCTACAGAGTACCGTGCCTTTACAAACTGTTCATTGTGGGATTGATATTTTCATAATTTAGACCAATAGAGTTGTGGTGTTAGCTTTTAAAATAAATATTTCTTTAGATATCTATTCTTTAGAAAAAAATTTTTCAGCCTTGTGAAAAAGGAAATATTAAATAAATAATTAGAATTCAACAACAAATTTTAAGATTACACACAGCTGATTTTAAAAAGTAACGGAAAAAAATACAGAGTTTGTAAAATAATTTCTTTTACACTTATATAAAATATACCAGTTGACAGTTATTATTACCTGCAAACTACACATTGTCGATGAGGAGATAAAGCTGTCAGCATAACAATAAAGGAGTAGTTTCGAGGAGTAGCTTTAATAAATTGGCGAAATTTATCACCTGTTAATCTAATGATTGCTCGTTTTGAAGACATATCAGTTAGTTCTTGAACTCTTTCAGCAAGAGTTTGTGCCTTAAAATAGAAAACAATGTCAATAACATTCTGGAAAAAATATCAGTTTGTTATAGTTTTTTAATAAACTGATAATCTATCCAAATTGAAGAAAAGTAACACAAATAAAAAATAAAACACATCCCCATGCCCTCTTACCAGCAAAAGGGATATATTAAAATGAATCCATATCTTATACATTTTGGAGATCTTATATCATTATCTTATACATTGGATCTATAAGATAGATCAATTGGATCTATCCTATACATTATATCTATCATTATCTTATATACTGGAGATTTTTTTAATTAGCCTTTCCATTTCAACTTTCCTCCTTATAGAGACGAATCTGTCAACATTTTTCAATAAACAGATAATGCCAAACCGAATTTATTTTTGATTATAGAAAAATGGAGATTGAAAATAAAACTTTTCTTTTTTAACAACAGAATGCATTCAAAAACATTTCGACACTTCAAGTTAGTCATATTATGCTTTTCTTTAATATTTTAGATTAATTTATTTAAGTCGAGGGAATAAGTATTCTTTAATTTATTCCCTTATTTTTTGTGTGGAGGTGGCCATGAATTTCACCATTAAAACAGATTAGAGAAAAAGTGTAGGGAATGCTGAACAAGTGCATACTAGGCAATGACTCTTCCTTAACCCTTAAAAAAACAACAGAAAAGGAAATACTGGGCAAATGCAAGTACACCAGGTAATGAGATAATTGTGCATTGTTATCATCAGATTTGCAAGAAGATGTGGTTATTATTTTTACAAAGGGGATAAATAATCTGTTATTACTCGACAGACAATTGTCCAGCATTCCCTCTACTGTTTTTTTCCTCCCCAGAGGGTTATTACGCAGTATTTCCAATGCTTAAAGGTCATTATCCATTATCTCTTATGTCATATAGTAGAAGGTTTGACAATGTCCTTCAACAATCATATAAATTAGTGAAAACATTCTGCTGATTATGACATGCATTGTATCACCGAGCAAGTTAACTGAGTGTGTGCATTTAAAAACAAATTATAACACGAGCATTCAAAAATGATCACATAATCAGGACTGTTGTAATCCTGATTCTACATGCATTTAAAAAATGCATGAGAAATAGCATATATGTCAAATACAATGCAATACAATTAAAAATTTAATTGGCCGAGTAGAAACTATTGCAGACAATAATAAGGTAACATTTCAAAGCAGAAGAAAAAGAGAAAATGTTCATGAAATAAAAAAAAAAAAAAGATGCAATAGATCGCACGATTTCAAAATAAGATTGCTAGATTTTTTTCTTGTGATATATTTAGTCATTTCAATCATTAATAAAATGCACCTTGCATTCAAAACAAGCTATTTTCTCATAATCAGACATTTTTTAAAATAATTTTTTACTTTATATAAAAAAAAAGAAGTTCAGCAGAAAGGACTATGTGGTGTACGCCATACTTAATAGCACATTCTGCTATGGAGTTTTTTCCTACAATAATGTTTTTTTAAGGCTAAAGGTCATTGCCCAGTATTCTCTACACTGACATTCTTCTAATGATGAAATGTATAGCAAGCTCTGTGAAGCTGAAATCTTTTTTTAAAAAAAATAATTATTTCATTTCAATAGTTAAAAAAAAAACACACAGATTGTGAGCATCGAAATACTTCAGGGGGAAATTTCTGTAGCGTGATCTGTGGTAGAATAATTACAAATCTTGGTAACTTTTCGGAAGAAACTAAAAAAAGCATCACAGGACCATTTGAAGGATATAACTTGTAGTCACCCTCAAGCAAGCCTTAACATGCTTTTTTAAAAATTATTTTCCCATTTAAAATCAATTTGAAGCCTAGCCAATTGTGGTGTTCTTTTTTTTAGTTCCTCGTGAACCACAGCCCGGAAGTTGCTGAATATTTTGCCACAGACCATGATACGGAAATCTACCGCACGGCAGATCAGGATACAGAAATATCCCCTACTTCTGAATGCACTCTGCTATCAGAAAAGAAAAGTTTTACTTTAGATATCCTGAAGTCAGATACCCGAAAATGCAGACTTGCATTCATTAAAAGTGAACAATATTTCATATTATCTTAATATATCCTTGCTGTGATTTTGGGAAAATATATAAATTTTAGATTCAACAAAATCTAATAGTCTAAATCTAACAATTTTCATGAGATCTTTAATTTTTAAACGAAATAAAAAAGCAAAATTATGGAGAGAGAAACCCGGCATTATTTTCGGTAATTAAAAGAAGTTAAAATACTATTCAAAGATAAATCTATATCATATAATTCATTCAAAATGTAGCAAATGGAAAGAAAAATAGAGATTAATGAGCTCAAAATGTGCTTTTTTTTTCTTTTAAATATGACATTAATATCGATTCCAGTTTGATATTAAAAAGTAAGTCGTGAAAAATACCTCTTTTTTACTCTTAGTATCGGGAATGAAGTATAAAATCAAAATAAAATAAAAAAGAAATTTGTACGAAAATTCCATCATTAAACACTCTTATTCTTCCCTTAAACAAAAATCAAATACAAAAACTTCTCGTTGATCACTAAACTACGTGTAAACAGTCGAAATCAGACACTTAATTGATTGATTGTTGCAGGAAGGTGATTGATATTGATACTTGCTATATTTGGGTTATCACAATTTGTTTGAATTGAACCTTGTACCTATTGTTTATATTAATACTGATTTAAGTTACATTACACTGCAACTGAGACTGCAATTGATTGATTGATTATTGTAACTATGGTGATTGAATTTTTGATGACGATGACACGTCTATTGATTGAAATGTTGTCATTTTGTGCCTTAAGCATGGCTTATCTATAGAAGTTGAAGCAGTATTATTATTCATTTAAATTATCTGACGATTTTTATCTTCCCAATTTACATGTTTTGTTTGTGATTACATTGTATAATGTTCTTTTTGTACTTTTACTAAGTTATCATTATTTTCCACAACTGACACCTCGAATTTTTTTACCAATATTTTATGATGGAAGTAAATCTTTTACATTTCATGTGGTTAAGTTATACTTTTATTGTGACATTTAGTGGCTTGAATGTATTATATTCTAAACATGTTCCTCAAATTGTGGTCAGATTATATTCATTTGGCAAAATTAACAAAAATGAAAAACGTAAAAGTATTTTTAGGTTAATTGAGGTGCCTAAAAGGTAATTTAGAACTTTTTTTTTAAGAAAAAACATAATTGTATTCACATGAATTTTCATTTTTGAAATAGTAAGATTATTATGATGAAAATAATTTATTCTTATTTTATTTAGTTGGTTTTCTCATTTCTATGTGTTTGCATCTTTATTTCTGCCTTTCGTTACTTTATCTGTATATGGAGCATATTTCTATAATTATAAAAGTCCAATACTTTTGTACTTGCTTGACAATTTTGGTTCAGTGCAAAGAAACGGCACTGGTAAGTAAATTCCACTTATTGAATCTTATTATATATAATAAATTTTTTGGAGAGTAACTTTTTTGGTATGATTATATGCTAATCGAAAAAACCTCTTAGTGATTATGTTATATAACATGTGTTACCTTTTATTTTAGTTTTGTTCCAACTTCATTTGATTATTGGAAAATTTCATTAAAAAAAATCATTAAAAAAAATTCTTTTCTTGTTTTAAATACACAATTAAAATAGTAAAAATTTTAACTGGGTTAACTTTTAATTTATATTTAACATCATAGCCATTATCTAAGTTTAAATAAGGAAAGTGAAGTTATTCTAAAAGCTGAACATTCTTAGAAACTTAGTTTCATGAAAATTTGAACGTAACAGAATGCAACTCTTTCACAGTTTATTAAATAAAACAGCACAAAAAGTATTTGTGTTTTTTTTTTTTTTAAGTTCTGGAAATTTCTATAAGACTACCTCTGATAAGACGAATCTGATTAAGTCTTGGTTTGAACTTACTTTAACGTATTCTTTGTATTTTGTACTTGAGTCTCACGTCTCACAGATAGATCACTCACTCCTGAAATATTTTTGAGCATATACCTACAGTTGTCATCAATATTTAAGTAAACTTTTTTTTTTCTGGATCAACTGAACAACTTTACAACTGAATGAAGAATGAACAACTTTAATGAAGTTCAATGCTGGTTGACAAAATTTAGGCCCTCACAACGAGGAGTGTCAGCTTCTAAAAAGAGTTTTTGAATTGAAAAAAAAAATATTGTGAAAGAAATTTATTTAATAAATGAGGACATTTTGCTGAAAAATAGAAATTATTGGGTTATTCGACCAAAATGTGGATAATTGTGAATTATGCAGTTTCCTGCGCTCTAGCACAATTTGTAGGCTGGGATTATTGCAGACTCTTCATTAAAAGTCCGTTTTCATGAAGTCAGGAAAAATTTAGTCATAATTTTGTAAATTTATTAAAATATGGACCTGGTTTTTTTAAAAAATTACAAAAACCAGTGGATGGTTCAAACTTTTTGTGAAAAATCCATCTTTTTGAAATTAAGAAAATATATTCGTAATTTTTTGAATAAGCAAAAATAAGGTTTTGTTTTTTGGGCAAAGAAACACCCACAAAAAAAAAGGAGTTTTGTTTTAAAGTTATGAATTAGAGCCATTAACAGTAGCGTTTTTTTTTTTTTTTTTGTAGTAACTGTTTTCATAATAAAAATTTATTTAAGGGTCCATTATGGCAAACTGTTTTGAAGAGCACTTTTTCTCGATAAGAGTAATTTTTTTTAGTTATTGTGAGCTTCAGTTTAATTATATGTTGTTGTTTTTTCTTTCAGTCATGCCGGAATCTGTTACAATTTTGAGTTTTCTGATTACTTTTCAAGTTTTGAGACGCTGTTATGAATGCTTCTTCATCTCTGTATATTCTGATTCTAAAATGAATCTGTCGCATTACATTGTGGGATTGACTTTCTACTTTGGTGTAGGTTTATCACTTGTTCACGACGCTCCTGGTTTTGAGAGATATACATGTAAGTTTTATTTAATTTCTTCTTACTGTATTTNGGGCAAAGAAACACACACAAAAAAAAAGGAGTTTTGTTTTAAAGTTATGAATTAGAGCCATTAACAGTAGCGTTTTTTTTTTTTTTTTTTGTAGTAACTGTTTTCATAATAAAAATTTGTTTAAGGGTCCATTATGGCAAACTGTTTTGAAGAGCACTTTTTCTCGATAAGAGAAATTTTTTTTGAGTTATTGTGAACTTGAGTTTAATTATATATTATTTTTTCTTTCAGTCATGCCAGAATCTGTTACAATTTTAAGTTTTCTGATTACTTTTCAAGTTTTGAGACGCTGCTATGAATGCTTTTTTATCTCCGTATATTCTGATTCTAAAATGAATCTGTCGCATTACATTGTGGGATTAACTTTCTACTTTGGTGTAGGTTTATCGCTTGTTCACGACGCTCCTGGTTTTGAGAGATATACATGTAAGTTTTATTTAATTTCTTTTTACTGTATTTTTTATAATAATAAAATAAATGTTTTATTAATTATTTTTCTTTAATACTTAGAAATTATCTTTTAGCATGATTTTTCTGAGAAACATATTGCTAGTTTTGTTGGCATATCATTTTTCTATTTGTATTCTATCCAACTTTGATCAACATTAAGGTTAATCTTGCTTTATTCTTTTCCCCACTTTCTTTACTAAAAATTGCTGTTGCTTTTATTTGGGTGTTTTACTTAGTATAACATTTTGTTTTCCTTCACTATAACTAAAGTATATTAAAATATTCAAAAGTTATTGCATTTTTTGGAGTTAAATGTAAAATATTCTCTTTTTTTTCTTCTTCAAAAATCTAAACTACTTTACCCATTATTTCGCAAGAAATGGAAAAATTTAGATTTCTAAAGATTTTTATTTTAGAAGTTTGTTCTTTATTTTTGATGTTCAAATAAAAGGAAAAAGTTGGCTGCCACAATAATGTTAAGGTTCGCATAAATGGTTATTTTTCTATTAATTTGGCAACAACTGGAACATATTTATCTCAACTTAAAAAGCGTGAGAACTAAATTTTTTTTTTCCATATGTATTTAATAGTGTATTCTCTTATAATGTTTTTGATTTTATCATAATTATTAACTCAATTATTTATTTATTTATTTTTTTAGATAAATCAAATGAGGTGTATGATTTGCATGAATGGTGTACACCTGCCCATTGCTTTGGTTCTGTTTTGTTTCTTACAGCATTCCTTTTGCAATTTGAAACACATAAAGCATTTGCAGCTTTACGAAAATCAGGTACACTCATTGTTTTGCAATTTTATTTTATCAAAATGTTTATAGTATCTTTTGCTTTTTAATTTCGTAGAGTTTAGAGCTAGTTAGTAAAAAAGCAATCTTAATTTTTTTTAAATGTTTTAAAATAAAGTATGTTATGTAATTCGATAAAACTTTCAGCAAGTTTTCTTTACTAAATATGGTACCTCCAAAAAAAATCAATAAAATAAAAGATTGAAAGAGCTAAAAATGTATACAGTTTGCATCTTGGAAATTCAAGAACTTTTTCCTCGTCAAAACACAAAGTTAATTAAACTTATCAAAAGAAGGCTCTAATCATTGGAAAAATTATAAAACAATTCTTTTCAGCTGCATCTCAGATCGTTCTGATTGAAATAATTTTAAATTCTGTTAATTTTATTCTAAGTTTTTATCAGATTGTAGCTACAAATGTTGGTTTTTTCTGTAAACATTGTTTTATTGCTTTTTCAGCTGGAGTTGTGAGTAAGAGAGGTTTTTAATAATTAATTACTTCTTTATTACTCAAGTAAGTTACATAAGTAATAAAGAGAGCTTAAACAATTTAAAAGATACAATGCAATTTATTACGACATCAAAATTCAGTTTGCCGATCCAAGGCTGCTAAAGATACTTTATATCTAATTTTAATATGGCCTGGCACATATGTGTACAAATCAGGTGACAGATTTTCTTTTTTTTTTTCATTTGAAGGCATTTTATATATACTGTAAAAAAAAATGTTCTTCACAACATTAAAATATCAACTAAGCTAAATTTCTACGATTTCTCTTATTATTTTGTTGCTATAGCAACTCGAAACATGTTTCTTAATATCTAAACTCAATAAGTTGTGTAACATAACTAGATTGCTAGAGTTTAGATGTTCTGTAAAATTAAATTTAGCTAATGAGCTGATATTCATAATGTATGCAAACACGATTCTCGGAAAATATGTCACTATCGTAGAAAAATTCTTGAATATTTCTCATTGTTAGGGCTACAGGTCTGTTGCGGCGCGAATTTCCGCGAAATTTTCATCTTTTTTCCTAAAATCCGCGAATTTCTCAATATGTCTTGACTTGCACAAAAATTGCTTTAAAAAAATTTTTTTTTTATTTATTATTTTTATTAAACAGAATTTTTTATTTTCCTGAACCTTAAATTGAACATGTAAAATTGATTAGATATTTAGAGGAGTGAATCAATAGCAAATTGACATGAAAATAGTTCAAAGATAAGAGATAATCACAATCTTGTAAAGTAAGGTGGTCTTTCTACACTTAGGGAGGGTAATTACCTTCCTGAAGTCAGTAAGAGTACAAAAGAAATTGGAATCACAAAAGAAGGAAAATGTTATAAATCAAATCTTTGACAGAAAAATTGTTACACATGCTATTGCACTGGGCAATGAAATTTCTACTGCCTTTCTATATATCCAGTGAATTTTTCCTAGACGGCTTCTTGTGATTTCTTAAATATGGATAAGTTTCTTAGATGAAGGGGGAGACTAGTAGTTAGTAGGGACTTGTAACTAGTAGTTTGAATGTAGAATGTTTGAGTTTTCACAGCAATTACTTTTTACGAAGCAACAGTCAAGGAATTGCGCATTGGTGAAGGGAAATAGATTGAGTTTTGGAAATCAAAGACCGAACGCTCCAAAATTGGCAAGAGGGGTTTGTCGGTGCTTAAAAACAGCGTTGACACGGAAAGATCGTTTTCTAAGTATAAAAATGTATTAAGTGATGAAAGACGAAGCATAAATGAGAATAATCTGACAATGTACAATACTTTGTACCAAAATTCTGTTCATTTAAATAAAAATATTAATATTGCTTGAAATTCAAAGAAATACTTTTGTTTTGTATTTTTAAGCTTTTTTTATTATTTGCGCAATTTCTGTCTTTTGCATCATTTACGTAATAAATTTTTTTATGTTTAGAATTTGTGTAATTTTCAAAATTTCCCGCGATTTTTCTGCGAAGTTGGAGTCTTTTTTCCCGCGACAAACTTGCAGCCCTACTCATTGTTATACAATGTACGTTCTGATTATTATGATGTACTGAATTGTAGGTTGGCTAAAAAAAATATACAATGCATATGTATTTTGATAATGTTTTGTATATGTATACAATGTATAATAAAAAATATATAATACTTATGTATGTGAATAAATGGTCGAAATTTCTATATTCTTCCCCGCAGTGAATTTTAGAGAAATGAGATACTACAGAAAATTCAGTAAGTCTATAAAAATGCTAAATTTAAAGAAAAATGTGCTAGTATGTATAACAGTCAATATAGACTTTTTTAAAAATTTGAAACACTGAAAAGAAAGGTCATTTTAGAACAAATTTTGTCAAAATCAGCTAGTAGCTAAAAGGTTTAAACTAGTTTAGTTTCAAAGGTCAATAAATTGCAAGCAAAAAATTTTTTCATTTAGATTTTGTGTTTGATGAAGGTTTTTCATTTTCTCCAAGTCTGGTATTGAGCAAGTCTGTATACAAACTGTTACAATTAAATTCAACCTTCCCTAATTTACGGGATCAACTTAAGGATGAGTATGCTCCACCCAATGACTGGGCTGCTTTAAAATTCCTTGAATAAATTAACCACCTCTTCAAAAAAAAAAAAAAAAATTCAGCAAATAGCACATTTCTATCTTTTCTTTTTTTCTTTAATTAGATTTTTTCAATCATTTTCAGAACAGAAGCTGCAACATAATGCTCATAACTTTGTTTATTTTTGCAGGTGACAAAGTTGTATCTACCGGCCATTATATTCCTTCATCTGGTTTTTTTGAATATGTGTCCTGTCCCCATTACTTTGCTGAAATCATTATGTATTTAGCTGGCAGTGTGATTTTAGGAGGGAGAAGTTATACATGGTGGCTTGTGTGTCTGTGGACTGTATCGGGTCAAATTATGACTGGATTAATGAGTCACCAATGGTATCAGAAAAATTTTAAAAACTATCCTAAAAAGCGAAAAGCTGTCATTCCATTTTTACTGTGACAAAAATTTTTTTTTATAAATTTTATCAACATTGAATAATTTAATTATTCTGACCTATGCCCAGTTATTCAATATTGCAATTTTGAATTTGTATTTAATGTTGATTATTTAGTGGAGTTTTCTCTTATACTTTATTCAGACACAATTAAGGGTTTGGAGCTTATTAATAATGTTTATTAAAACTTAGGGTGCTATTTTAAATCACCTAAACGATGGAAAATGGGCCTGGATGTTCCTTTAATGAACATCATTTTTTGTTTTTGTTTCTTATTGGATTATTGTTAATATTAATTATAATTTATTCATTGTTACTACACATTATATTAAAAAATTTTTTTTAGAAGAATAAATAAATATCACCATTTGTTTTTATACATCAAATCACTTAATTGTTTTTTATTTCAAAAAAATAAATGAATAGAAAATCTAATATTGAGATAGGCCATGGTATAACAATCAGTAACATATTTAAAAATAATTTTGAAAAGTTCTTTATCAATTTAAACCATTTAAAACTGATTTCCTTTTTATTTGTTTAGCTTTAAATTTTCCCAACTTATTTCTAAATTTGAATCAATATGTTTGAAAATAGGTCATCTGCAATGAATTTTCCTATGAAATGACCTTTTCTTAGGTTCATTGATTCAATTTAATTCCATAGTTGCTAATTTGATTTCAATTTTTAATCCCATAAATTAATCGTGAATTTCATGCCTGTAATTTTTTATTGCCAAGTTTAGCTCAAATATTCAATGTCTATCCATTATATTTCTAATTTTTCTCTCTTTCTATCCCATTAAAAAAAAGGACAATACCAGTACTTAACACTTTTAATAGCCCTTCTTGATTTTTTGTAACTTGAGATAAGGAGTATAAGAAGAAGTGCAAGTGCATTTTTAATAGTGCAGTGAAACCTCTAGAAAAGACCACCTCTTTGTAGTAACCTTCTTAATATACGACCATTTTTGGGAAGCATGGAGTTTTTTCTGTAGACATTGTATTGAAGAAAAACTTTATGAGAGACCGTCAAAAACTTTTCCAGCGACCGGGCAAACCTCCACACCAATTGCAATAGAGGTCAAATAAGGAAACTTGAAAATATATCAAAACAAAAAAATTAGCAAAACAAATAAGTATGTTCAAATGTATTCAAAATATTTATGGGTGGCTCTTATTTAGAAAGCTCTTTTTGATGATCTCTGAAAGATATCGACAACCTTATGTTGCTGGCAGAGATTTATTTATAGAGTTGGAAGGCAAATTAGAAAAAAAAAGTAATTTTAGAAAAAAACTAAGCATCTTCAGCAAACAAACCTCTTCTCATTATTTAAAGCTAACTGGGAATTTTCATGATATAAAATTAAATGCAAACTTAAACAAAAATCATAGTTGTTTATTTATTTAAAATAGCTCTATTTTATTTTATAATCGTCGTTGAACAGCCGACTCAATTTTTGGGTTTTGAAATACTAATGTTCAACTCCGTTACTTTGTAATTTTGAACT
The DNA here is from genome assembly GCF_043381705.1 of Parasteatoda tepidariorum. Classification (NCBI taxonomy): domain Eukaryota; kingdom Metazoa; phylum Arthropoda; class Arachnida; order Araneae; family Theridiidae; genus Parasteatoda; species Parasteatoda tepidariorum. The sequence continues at coordinate 42,219,410 of NC_092208.1, read as the reverse complement.
AAATCCAGAAGACAAGGAAACTCCTGTATCAAATTTTGGGAGAAATTTGCCTTCGTGGAGTACTTCTTGATGGAACTAACCCGCGTTCGCGTTACATGGAGAGAAAAAGCATGAGAACCTCCCACGGTTAGATTGACGGCAAAAAGACTCTACCACTGTGGTCAGTGCAAGTCGAATGCGGATTCTTATCGACCAGCCATTGCTCGGATTTGAACTCAGTTCATCTCATTGGAAGGCGAACGCTCTATCCCCTACATGATAGGCAGATTTGTTTTTACACATAATTAGGGGTCATTTTTATTGAAGCTGAGTTTTCATCCATCTGGTTTTCATGAAGCCAACACAAGTGGCACTTCCACACCAAGAAAATGAGCCTGAGTAAAATTACATCGCTCTCGAAAAAACTTGTACCTTTGAAATCAATGGAGGTGACCCCCTTGAACTACCAACCTCCGTTATCGACCGTTTTACTGTGGAGAGTGGTCTCTCCCGAGAAATCTCACTGTACTATTTCATTGAACTTATCCTGCATGGTTTGTGTTTTTATTATTCAGTGTTCTTCCATGATTGTACCTGGGAAGACCACTTCTGGTCTTTCTAAATCTACCCCAATTTTTGAAGTAAGATCAAAATATTTTGTATACCAATCAGCTGGTTTGATTGTAATTTATTTTATTTATTTATAACATGACATTACTTAATTTTTGTATGCATACTTTTTGAAATACAGTTGAGATGTATTTTTCTTTAATAAAATAAAACTAAATACCTTTTTGTCTGTTGTCTAAAAATTGATGCTCTAATTATTATTTAAAATTCTATTATTGGAATTTTTTTTCTTCTTGTTTACTTCATTGAAATCTATAAAATTCATTGCTTATAATAATTTTAAAATGGTATATACGATATAAATTGCATGTTCGCTACTAATAGTCAAATTGTAGTGAAATTGCATAAAAGTGGTTCTTTCTGAGAAGTATTAACACATTCCTGTGCACGTTTAACTCACTCATATACCTACTACACTGACTATACCTACTATACTAGCACTGGTAATTTCTATTTTGTTAATTTTAGTTATTTGGCAATGTTGTTATATACATTTGAACTAAATTACATTGTACATTGCTTAAAATTAATCTTGTTCCTAAACTTTCCTACTTTTCTCAATTTTGAAATTAAAAATTAGTTTGTAAAAAATAATCTTTTCTTAACAAAATATTATACTTTCTTTAACTTTGCACTTTAAGAATAATTCTTTATATTATTTGAAGAATAATTTATTATATTGTTTGAAGAATAATTTATTATATTATTTGAAGAATAATTTACTATATTATTTGAAGAATAATAAGAATAATTCATTATATTATTTGAAGAATAATAAGAATAATTTATTATATTATTTGAAGAATAATAAGAATAATTTATTATATTATTTGAAGAATAATTTAAATAACAGTAGATGATAGTAATTGCTTACAAATCATCAACTAACTGGATGGTTTAACTCTATGATGCATCAACCCAGCAACACACAATACCAGATTTATTTTCTAACTACTAAATTGTAGTATGTTTAGGGGAAGAAATTTGTAGGACAAAAATGCTGCCTCATGTTCAATGCTTCCATTCTTTTTTTTTGCAGAAAAACCTTATTGAATCTTGCATTAATTTTGTCCTCTCCTTCCTGTTTTAAATCTCTAATTTTTGCAGTTCAAACTGAATTTCACTGGTATTTGACAATCTAAAATAGGAGTGCAAAAAGAACTTTTTATTTTATTTTGTTTACAAACAAAAAGAAAAAAAGAAAAAACAAAAAGAAAATTTCTTTTAAAATAAATTATATTAAAGTGCAAAAATTATTAAAAAAAATATTTATGGTTGGAATAATTTTTGTAAAAAATATTTATTATAGTTATGTATAAATATTTATATATAGAAGTATTGTGCATTATTATTTAAAATTGAAACTTTTTTTTCTTTGTACTATGGTTAAAAGCAAAAATTTCATGTTTCTACAAAAATATAGAAGTAGAAAGTCTCAAAATTCTAAGACTTAAATAAATAAAAAAAATTTGCTCTTTTTTTATGAAATTACTTAATGTTGAAATAAACGAAAAAGGTAAGCAGAAAAGTTAACTTCTTTCAAAGTTATGTTACACTCAGCAAATGTTTCACAATTTTCAGCTTGTTATAAACACAAAATCTCTTTATTTTTAACATAAGCTTGCGGCACCATATTTTAAGATATTTAGAGGGTTAATTATTTATAGCTTTAACCACTTACATCAATTAAAATGCAAATTTACTGAACAAGTATATTACAAAGTACAAATCAAGAAGGAAACAAAATTACATGGGTATATGTCTTATTACTACTTAACAATTAGTTTCTTTTAATCAGTTTCTTACTTGGACAACAAAAATAAGTTGATTCTAGTATCATAACCAGACTCCGCCCTGGTGGTCAAAAATTTAGGACTGATTAACAGTTATATCACACGTTTTTCTCTATATTTGCTAAATCTTGGATATATTTTTTCTATTCCTTGGATGTATAATTCATACCAGTTTTTATTATTCGAAATGTATCTAATTTCATTTCATTTAATGTTCCTTTATAACAGGAGTGTAAATTTAAAGTAACACCATAACTTTTTGTCAACTTACAACTTTTATGTCATGAAAACTGATTGTATTAAAAATTACAAATATTGCCAGTTTGTGAGTGTGTGTGTGTGTGAGGAGGGCAGAACTGCAGTGGACAATGTCAAGGGAAAAAAAAAAAAAAAAAAAACAGCATTGACTATCAGGGATTGGAAAAACTGGCATGATTTGAAAATATGTAAGTAAAATAACCACTGATTTGCCTCATGATTTTTTTTTAATTCATAAATTTATACAGTAATGCATTATCTCCCTTATGCCTGTTTAATTACATTTATTTCTTTACAGGTAATTTATTTTTAAAAATGTTTTCTGATCTAAGTTAAATTATTTTTCATTCGACAAGGTAGTTTTCTGCCTTCATAATTCACTATTGTTTTTAGTTTGATAAAAAAAATAATAACTAGCCTAATTTATTCAGTAATTAGTTTGCAATAAATAAATAATAGTATTAACCTTTTTATTATAAGTAATGCCGGAATAGCCTGGTTGGCAGGATGCTGGGCTCGCGTTCGTGAGAACGGGTGTTCGAATGCTGCCGGCCGAAGACTCCCCTTGTAATAAATGGTGACTGGTGCACGTTAAATCTGATGGGTCACACAGTCCTCCATGTTCCCATAACAAGTTATACCTCTGGGGGTACTGAATTGGAGATTGATCGTTTTCTGGTTCAGGTTAAAATTATGATTTGCAGATGAATGTGTGAATGGGTCCGCCCTATTAACGGATGTGATGTATGGGTGTAACAGAAGTCGAATTCTTGGCCATACAATCGCACCCCTTGCCTTGGTTTAAGACAACAACATTAGTAGTAATATTAAGAACTGTAGTTGCAGTATTGTTAATTAATATTAAGTATTATTTACACATTTTGTCAGAGTTTTATTCGTTTAACACGAACACAATTGTGAAAAAAATATATTCAATGCTTAATATATACTTTGTTAAACAAAATATGATTTTTATGAACTATTTTTTTTAACTATTAACTGATTTTTATTAACTATGATTTTTATTAACTAAAATGCCTTAATGTTTCACCCAGGGCCACTAAAACCCTAACACGTTCCTGTTTAGATGGTAATTTTAAATGGAGAATAAAAAACATGAAAAAATTCAGAAGTGTTTGAAGATGCAGAACTTAAAATGTTATTGGACGAAGGTTCATGTCTGATTCAAAGATTCGTAAGAATATTTGAGAGTGACTGAATTTTATTGAATCTCAAATTTCTGAAAATGGTTTAGAATAAGGATACTGGTGCCAAATCAAAGTCAAGAGACAGGGAAAAGACATTTAAAGTGCTGGTCACAAACAACTTAAAAGCACTCTAATGGGAATAATTATCCACCTACTGTTTTCTCAAGACATAACTCTTTTCAATTACCTACCAGTTGCTAACTCATGACTTAAATGAGCAATACTTTTGTTCTTAAGACGATTGTAAAAGAATTGGTTGATTCCTGAATCACTTCAAAAGATCAGTCATTCTTTCAATGCAGAATTAGTATTCTCCCAACTCAACCTTTTTTTATCACAAGGACAAGGAACCATTTAGAATTATTTGTTCATTTAACATATTTAATAACATAACTTGGCAATGTGTCACTGGAAAGTTTAATGAAGATAGGGCAAATTCCTTACTATTTTCTTAAATTCTTAAGAACGTTTTCCCAAGTTTTCTTTATGTTAGTTTAACAAAAAGTTGGGCGGTAAAACATGTTATGAGTTAGATGGACCTTCTATTGTAAGATGGATATTCTTTTATTTTACAATTTTACTTTTTTTTGTGGCACGCTGTTTTATAATACGCTCTTAAATTCACTTAGCTGTTAGAAACCTTTCGATTCCTTGCAACAAATAAATTTTTTAATAGCATCGTAAATAATAAATCCAATTATTAAACTAAGAAGACATTTTCCTTTTATTCGCTAGTGTTTATTTTCGAGGGTAAAAACCAATAATTACAAGTTTAGTTGCGAAAGTGTCATCAATTTCCACTAGTGTGTTAATAATTAGTTCCAATCCTGTACTTATTATCATGTTTTTCAATGTAGAAGGGAAGACATTATCAAAATATTTTAGCTAATAGAATCTTTAAAAATCTTGAAGAATACTTTATCGAAGCATTTTTCAGGAAATTGCTTTTCAAAAAGACTTTGCCTCATTAACTAGCTACAATATAAACATAAAGCAAGAAAAGCTTAAATACCCAATTAATTTTAAGTGTTTTTCATTAAGAAAATAATTTGCTGTTCGTTTTGAAGAAAATAATTGAGGTAGAAACTGTTAAGTCTTTCATATGTTTTTCTGTAATAAACGAAAAAATGACGTTAGCATGTTAATCTTTTTCGAAGGTGAGAGTAAATCAATTTAGGGTTCCTCATTAATTTTTAGTCAGCTATTTGTTCTATTTTCGCGTTCATCGATTTTTTTTTAACATTGCGCTCAATATATGCGTTGAATGATTTAGCATCAATACTCAACAGGTAGATCATAAATTCAAAAACGCTAATATATATCGAGACAAAAAGTGGCAAAAACTTATAAGATAATCATTTTTCTATATCTATGACTACCAAGATTTTTTTTTTTCACAGTTATTCCACAGATATATAGAACTTCTTTTTTCAACCCAAGATGAATTAAATAGTTCAAAATTGTGCTTCTCACGAAAACCAGCTATAAATTAAATGCTTTTGCAATCAGTTTTTCTTCTTTTTACTTTCGACTTCATCAAATCATCATACACATCTGAAATTTCACTTATTTTATATTGGTGCTTTGAAATAGATAATGATCACATTCTTGGAACTTACTGCCAATGTCAAAACAATTTGTTGCGAGGAATTGTATTCTTCAAAGAAAATTAAAAATGTCAAATTTTACAAAGAACATTTCGGAGTGCTTCTTTAAACTTTTAAAAATGTGTTCTCCTTCAAGTTATATTCAGAAAATAAAGGGTAATGTCTCGCAGAAGGCTGTGATTCAAAAATTAGATGATTCTGAAATCAAAGTCAGTAGCTTATCAAAAAGCTTAGTGTTAAACTTAAAAGTAGATTTCAGCGAGAACATTGAGTGGAAAATATTGATCGTATTCATGCAGTTTTTTGGAATATTTTTCTGCGAAAGATCTCAAAAGAATTTATTCCAACGAATGAAATTTTTTTGCTTGCAAGTATATTTTACCACAAATAAAATCTTGTTAACTTTCTTCATTGTTAGAATGGTGTTTGACCAAATGCATTCGAAACCGAACGGTAGCATTATTGCTGTGCATAAGATAGATCTGATTCTTACCGTAGTTATTAGCTTTATTTTGAACCGAAAACTTCAGAAGCTGTTAGCAAGAATTAAAACAATGAATTTTATTAAATCAAATCAAAGGACTGATGCTGATGCCTCTTCAAATAAAGTGAAAGCTGAGTTCATTTTTATCTTCTTCATCGTTGGCATCAGAGTAATCCTTGATATTGTATATTTCATGTTACAGCAATTTGATGTTAATTTACTTTCTGATATTAATTCCAATGTTTTTTCGTTCAGAGCAATGCCTGTTCCATTTAATTACATAGTTGAAGTAATTTTGAGCATATTGACGATTTATTCAATCACTTTCATTGTTTTCATCCCAACGATAACTGCTTTTTTGTGTATTTTAGTACAAAAAGAAAATTTTCAATTGGTTAATTCTCAACGAAATGTTATGATCCGAAATATGGTGTCAGATATCACGCCAGCGAATTTGACGAGTATTAATGCCAGTTTTTCTAATATTTCGAAGCTAATTAAGGAAGTAAACAGTATAATTTCTTTACTAATTTTTTCATTATTAGGTTTTTGGATCATTAGAATTTGTTTTGCCTTAAATGTGCTATTACATCCAGATTTTGGAAAAGTCTTATGTCTATTGATATACGTTTTATGCATCATGAGTACCACCTATGAGTTCCTGTTATTAGTCAATGCGTGTGGAAAAGTCGACGAAGAAATCGTTATTTCCAAAAACGTTATTATAATAAAAGTGGAAAGTGATCCTTCACAAGTGGAAGTGTATTCACAAGCATTTAAAGCTGCGAGTATTATGTTAATCTACAATGCTTTCGACCGTTACAGAAAAGAAATGGCTGTCACTCCATTGGGAATGTTCAAACTGGAACAAAAGTCAATATTGACCATTCTGGGATTAATTGTAAGCTACGAGATAATTATGTTGCAATTCAAAGGTTTGTGAGTTAAAACTGTTATACTCATGATTGAAGAATCAAAACTTGGGTGAAACACATCGGTGTAGGAGACTCAGTATACAGAAAAATAAGCACAGTTTCTATGAAATAAATACCGATTCTGCTAAATAATAAGTACCATTTCGCCGATTATTTTGCTAAATTTACTGTGCTTTTGATTATTATAGGAAAAAATGGCTGTCACTCCAATAGGGATGTTTAGTTGGAACAAAAATCTATGCTAACGATTAAACCATTCTGGGATTAATTGTAAGCTATGAGATAATTATGTTGCAATTCAAAGGTTTGTGAGTAAAAACAATAGAATGTAAACATGATTGGATAGAATCAAAACTTAGTGCAACACTTTGTTTATGAAAACTTCTAAAAAATCCGTATACAGAAAAATATGTACTGTTTCTCTGAAATAAATGTTGCTTTTCATTGTTAAAGTTTACAATGCTTTTGATTGTAATAGGAAAGAAAATGGCTGTCACTCCCAAGGGAATGTTTCACTGAGAGTTACACAAAAAATAAAACTGCGCATTTCGTGAAGTATGAACTTCCTTTCATCTGGCAGTTAAGAATACAAAGATGAGGAAATTAAAGATTAAAAAATTAATCAGCCATTTTAAATTGCCTGATGAAGGATAGCTCATTCTCCCAGAAATGCGCAGTTTTATTTTTCGTTGGAGTGTGTTTTAAGAACTCTAAATCTATTCAAATTATCCATATAATTGATAATCGAAACTTTTTTAGAACGTATTTATTTTTAATTGATCATGCATACTTTAAACAAGATGACAGTACACGCTTGAATTCTGAGTAGTCTGATTACATTTTTCGCTTTATTTTATTTGAAAATACTATTATTGTATATTTTATCATACAAAAATATATGATTATGTAGAAAAATGACAATTAATAAATTTAAATTATTTGTATCGAAATTAAACATGCATTTTTAAGTCAAAAGTTATGAATACTTGGCTTCAAAAACAGGTGAAGTTTAAAAATTCAAATTCGCCCCTTAAAAATTTATTTACATCAATAAACGAGAAAGTTGAGATAAAGAAAAAAATTCTACTCAATTTTGCTAATTATGAAAAGAGGTATTTTCCGTAAATAACTTCATTCAACACATTATAACTTTATAAGAAGTACTAAGCAAATCAAAAATCGATCTTAAAAGTTCATTGAAAAAAATTATATTTTTAGGGAATGAAAATTGTTGAAGTGCTTGAAAATTTGAATACATAAGATTTTGAAGGTTACTCTCTTCCCTATTTTTTTTAACACTGTTAATGTTAAAAAAAAAGACAATTTTTTAAAATCTAAATGCAAATGATATATAAACATTATATTAGTCGCGTTTTCTGGTACACAAAGCCATCAGCATATCTCTTCATCGTATCTTGACTTTAGCAACAAATATGTTTTCAGAGTTGATTTTAAAAATAATTATTTATTGTTATAATTTATAGAAAAGCAAGGACTGAAGAACCCTTCCAGAAATCCTCAAGATCTGATCTTAGTTCTTCTCTTTCTCACCTAGTTCTTTTCTTTCTGGGGTCCCATGTGAAAGCAGGAGCAGCAGATGTTAATTTTTCACTCGGTTTTTCTAAGTACGCGGCATAGCCAGTTCCGTCATCCATTGTCTTTATTTCGGGGTTTTTTTTTCCAAAAGATTTTCGTTTGTTATCTTGTATGGCTAAAAAAAACTTAAAAATAAATCTTAAACGTTAGTTCTGAAAGGTTCCTAATTTTTGTTTTTCTATTTTTGTCAAGTTTCCACGTTTCTGTAGCCCATAAAGTAGAACTGTTCTTACAATTGCTTTGTAAACTGATGTCTTTGAATTTATGCAGTCCTTTAAGACGTAAAAAAAAGTAGTAGTGGAAGTAAAACAGAGAATAATTAAAACATGTTCTTGCTTTAATTATCCTCTGCTTTATATTTTCAGTACCGTCATGTGGGGCTACTTTGTGCAAATACGAATTTGGCACTTTTCAAGTGCTGCTATTCAGTATTATGTTTTTTTCATGCTAAAAATGTGTGAAATTTGAAGATAGAAGTCTCCTCTATTACTACAAACATTCCTTCGAATTTTAAAACAATCTCAGAGTGTGTTTTGTTTATCCAATGTCAACAACATTCCGAGAACGTCGGACGTCGAAAAGTGTGCGTGGAAACTTTAGCTATGAAATGCAAAGATGCTGATAAAACAATTGTCGTAAGTGCAAAAATTTTTATTTATATATTAATAAACAATTATATCATGTTACCGTTAAAAAAATTTGAAAATTAATAACAAATAAACGGAAAAGGAAAAAAGATGCACTGTGGGGCTACTTTGTGCAAAGTTTCATTCAGTTTTCTTTCGACAGAAAAATTGTCAGACGTGATAAAAAAAATACCTGGAACGAGAAACTACCGTGATTACACTTTAGAAAAGCTGCAACAAGTTTGCAAGCAGATGCTGGGGGTATGTCGATTGCAGAAATTTCTCGGAAGTACAAAATCCACAGAAATACTATCTCTAAAAAATTCACAAGAAACACATGAAACGTGCTGGTAAACTATTATTTTTCTTCTCCCAGTTGATACGAATTCCGCATCTGGCTCGCACCGACCACAGTGCTGATGTGCAATATCCTCAATGGTAGACGGATCATGGGCTAGAGTCCCT
>NC_092208.1:42129610-42209329 GCF_043381705.1 Parasteatoda tepidariorum | reverse complement strand
AAATCCATGACTTTCCATGATTTTTTTAATCAGTTAAAATCATGACAAATTTTGTTCAAAACCGAAATTCATGACTTTCTATGATTTCTCATGACTTTCCAGGTGCGCAGATACCCTGAACTTTAAAAGCAATTGAATAATTAGCATATTAAAAATATTGCTAATAAATCACTATATATCCATCACATCATAACAAAGGTTATTATGCCTTTCCTTAGCCCTGAAAATACTGTGGCAGGACGTAGCACATATAATAACAAAAATGAAAATAAAGCAACAGAGAAGGGAAATTACTGTAACAAAACCGAACAAATTGTACAAAATTGTAAAAATTTTAAATGAATTTCATAAAATGAAATTGCAAGTAAAATCTCTGGAGTCTTTAATCAAGAGCGATCCTTACATTAACATTCTAATACTTACGCTATTTCCATAATAAATAATAACTATACAGAATAATACAGAATTACATACAGGACCAACACTCAGACTTTTAACAGTATTCAACAAAATAACATAATAAAAGTTAAAACGAATTTTTCAGGTTGATTAAATTTAAGACAAAAAATAAGAAAGCATTGAAGATAGCAAATTTGTAGTAAATTTTACATTGATTTTTAAGTTATATAAATAGACATAAAAGAAGTTTATTATTCTTCATTTTAAGTTTTTTGCTCAAATTTTTCAAAAAAAAACATTCAGTATAAAGGTTGTCTCTAAGCCATTAAATAACAGTTTGGATCAAAAAGAAGAAGAAGAAAAATTTGTGCTTTACAAAAAGTCATCTAATGATATCAAAATTGATCCCTCACCCTGGGAGCATTTTTTAAAGCTTATATAGGAACCCTCATTATTTTTTTTATTGCAGATTCAGTTTTATTATAAAAGAATACACAGATTTGACATACAAATTTCAATTTTTGAGTTGACAAATAGTCCTAAAATTGGAAAATAAAGAATAAGAAACAAAATTTTTAAAATATTAAACATTATTCCTGAACTCACTTCAGGGGTTGGAACCAAATTTAAACATAGCTCTATATGTAAAAATAAAAAAAATCAATTCTGCAATATCTTCTTGAGAACCAGATATGAACTATCTGGAGATATTTAAACAGCCATGGAGGTTAAGGTTCAACAATTTTTTAGTCTAACTGCATGCATATTCTTTCTTTTTTTAATCTGATGAGTTGTATTTCCTGAGACAACTCATTTTTGTCATCCATTCCCATTTCTCAGTTTGTTAAGTTTAGATAAAATCATTTGTCATTTCAAAAATAAATACTCAAAGATAAAATTTGGATATTTTCCCTGGAATTTCAAATAAAAATAAGGTTTAAATTAAGAATAAGATTTCCAAGTTGCTATCTAACTTTACCCCTAGGCCATAGCTGCTGATTCTTCCAGATTTTCCAGAAGATTTTATTTTTTATATTTAAAGTTATAGTAAACCTTTAGCTCTTTTGTTTCATTCTTAAATTTATAAATTTAATTAAGAATGATTTTAATTACCACTACAGATAAATAGATTAAACATTTATATAAATGTATTAAAATAATACGTTGGTCTATTTTAAGTTAGACAAAATATAAAAATACATTTGTCTATAAATGATCATTCAATTTACATTTTACTATCATTTTGAAAAATCAGTTTTAGAGCAAAATCTGGAAGGTATGCTAGCGGAAGGAATGAAAATTTTGAATTTGGTATTATTGAATAAATTTTTTAAAACAATAAACACATCATTTTATCTTTTTGATTCAATTTGCATTTGTCAAAGTATTTGATCATTCTAAGGCTTTTGGAATACCTTCATACAAAAATAGTTATGAAAGTTGGTTTCAAAAGATCTAAGAGTTCTTTACCATCCAATTCACTCGTAGCGAAGGCATAGTGAAACCATTCATGCATGCTTCTAAACTGAGGTGGGAAGAGAACGTTCCTTGATATCCGGCAAACAGTAGCCATACTTGAATGCTGAGCAGTTTCTGTTGAGCAATGGCCAAGGGCATAAGACAAATTTTGAACAATGTGAGTAGCAATACTACCTGAAAGGGGGAAAAAATAAATTTAAAAAAAAAAAAATGAAGCTCTAATGTAAATATCCTATTCAGATAACTGTTTAATAATTATTGAAATGGAAAAATAAGTGGTAGAACTATAGCAATTCTGAAATAATAATAATTACATACCGTATATTCCAGCGTATAACGCGCACTTTTAATACAAAAAGTAACATTGGAATTTTCGGGTGCGCGGTATACGCCGAATATAAAAAATTATAGATTAACAAAATTTAAATATATAAAAATACTTTTATTCTAAAGAAATGACATACCTTTACCTATATACTTTATAGATTTTCGTTATTACGTAAATAGTTCATTATGTTCGTCCTCCGTTATTTCTTCAGGCACGTCATTACAATCTGTTTCGTCTTCATCATCTGTGTTACCCTCATCCATAAATAAACAGTCATCTTCTGATCCGTCCAGATTATTTGAAATGTTGCATTTTTTGAATGATTTTCTAACCATCTTAGGCTTAATTTCATCCCATACTTTTAATATCCATTCGCACACTGTTTCCAAACTTGCATGACGCATATGTCCCACTTTCGTAAAGGTTTTCTCGCCCTCCAACATCCAAGTGTTCCACTGTTTTTTTAAATTGGCTTTAAATGGTTTGCTTAAGCAGACGTCCAATGGCTGAACTAATGGTGTCAATCCGCCCGGAATAACTGCCATATCGGTGTTAAATACTTTCAAAAATTTTTTTGTATTATCTGTAAGGTGGGACCAAAACATGTCTCACACTAAAAGGCTTTCTGGTTTTCTGTAGATACTAGACGAGATATTGCACATGTACAATCCAAATTTTCGTGCGCGTTATACGAAGAGTATATCTTAAAATTTAAAAAAATTTATTGAAAATTACGGGTGCGCGTTATACGCCGGGGCGCGTTATGCGCGGGAATATACGGTAAGTAGAACTAATGTGCTGAATATAGCATTCAAAGGCAAAAGAGTCAGAAGTAAAGACTCAGCATCCAACATATACAACATTTTTGTACTCTAGGTAAGCTTTTCAAATGATATTGTAAATTAAATCTGATGTAGAAAAAAAAAGATGATAGAAAAAAAAAGTCATTGGGGTAACTTGTGATCATGGAACCATCTAAAGCAGGCAAACCTCTTGAGGAATAACAACATCATCATAAGAGCCAAAATCAGCTAGACAAAGCAAAACTCAAATAAAATAACATTGTTCAGGTGAGCTGATGAAACTGTAATGAACTGATATAAAAAGATAAAAAAAATTAACGATTACAAGTTTGCCTAAAGAAGGCACAGCCCTACACAGGATTGGAAGATTGAAAATGTAATTGGGCTTAAATACCACAGTGGACTGATTGTAAAACAAGTTTTCGAATAAATCACGGTCTGTAATCAGTGAGAGTGTGGGCAACCATTTGTATCTGTCTGTGAAAGGAAAAAGGATGCACAGTATCGGTTCTTGTCGAATTGTTCTAGCATTTCATGTGCAATCCATTGAGCTACCACAGCAAGGGAGCCATCTCTGCAAAGGATCAAAATTATGATGACATGACTTTGGATCATCCTCAGGAATGTTTTCCAGAACATTGCTAATAGCTCATTGTACAGCTCTAGTTCAATGTAAAGTATTACTCTTGGGCTGGATGCAGAGTTATTTAAGCACAGTGATGAAGAAACAACAAGATGACCTGTTCACAGTTTCAACAATCATATATTTTGAACATCTATGTAAGAGGAATATCTACAAATAACTGTGAGGAAGAAAAAACAGATATGTGTTGAAGTACAGAGTTTCCTAGTAAACTTACAACATATCAAAAAGTAAAAAAGCTAGCACACCGCAGCTTGATGTAGAAAACAATAATGCTAGCAATGACATGACAACACGCTTGGTACATAATATGTTACTCCTCTATTAATAATATGTTTGCTTCATGAACCAATTTAGAATACAAAAGGTATGTTACTCCTCTAGAAAGATGACATCAGCTTGAACTTTAATTTTACATTATGGTGAGTTAGAAAAAAGCTAATACAAGGAAAGATCCGACTGATAAGTTGAACTATTTCCAATAATTACTACTACCACAATAAACTTGTAAATAAATTTTTACAGCTATGTTAATGAAAAAAGAAATTGAACTAAATACAATGAGAAGATGCTGAGAATTACAAAAGTATTCAGGAAATTTAAATAAGTTTAGAAGTCTCTTTAATACGTAGGATTATTAAATTTGTCTTATACACATGTTAATAAAGTCACATGGAATATTCCTAAAAATGTAAAAATAAAAAATGTATCAACACATACCATCATCTTTTACAACATCTTGTGCTTCAGTTGCAAATGAAATAGTTGGTTTCCGCATACTGAAGATAGCCCAAGCTTTGGAACGAAAATTTATTCCATGGAAGCATGCTAAAGAAATATTGTAACCATGAAGATCCATTGTGCCACCTAATATTGTTCCAATCTCCGGTAAGGCACTAGCCATTGTACTTAATTGTAAGCCTGATACCATGTATAGGACTTTCTGCCAATGACGATGATGTTTGGCTTCACTCTCTGCAATAAGAACATAAGTCATAAAAACTAAGTATATCAGTATAACACTAAATATATCGGTATAAACACTAATTTATGGAGATATATTAGTACAATTAAATTAAAAAATTAATACAATCATTAATAATTCTGATAAATTATATAATTACAATACGATTATCACAATTATTAATTAGTTGGAATATTTAATAAGCACACTATTGTTTTAGATATCCTTTATTCATTAGATAGTATCATTCTTTGTTCCTAAAATTCTAATATGCATGATTGGTGGATCACGTCAATTTTAAATTTTCTATTAGGTATACAATATCTGTTTTCAGAATGGAGGTTCAGATGTGCTATTGCAAAGTATGTAAATATATGCTTTCTTTGTTATATTGTTTTTTTTCTGTGCTATCTAGAATTTTTTTAATACATAGGGCTGATTGTATTCAAGAAAAGAGAAATAACTAGTATTAAAACCATTTCTTTCTAGTTTGTTTTCGTAAAGAACAAATATCCAAGATTACCAAGACTTGGTAACAGACAGTTATTTTCCACTATAGGAAACAGTCTTATATAAGTTTTATAACTGTTAATTATTCTTGGTAGCCAGGGTTGGTTATTTCGTCCAAAATCAGCTTCTTTTTTACAGGATACAGACAACCCTGAATACATTACTATTAGATTCTTGGCTTTATATCTTATTTTCCTCACAATAGCAATAAATGAATTACTTATTTATTAATCATTAAGTTGCTGTTACTATTCATTATTATTTTAGTGGAATAGCGAATATTTTAATTAAGATACTCAGTTATATGAGATTTTAAGGCATTGTTTAAATCAATACCTTTAAAAAACAGTTTAAAAATTAAAAAAAAGGTTAATGCTTTAACAAATATAAAAAAAACAACTGCAAGAAAATTAACTATAACTATCAAATATAGAAAAGTAGTTGAATATAGGGAGCTCCCTAATGACCAATTTTTAATACAGATTTTGAGAATTACTGCAAAAAAAGTGAAATGGAAAAACTAAGTACATTAGGAGTTATAAATTAACATTTAGGTCAGAAGAAGCAACACATTATGAAACTTTGACTATTGAAATTAATAAAAATAACCTAAAACTAGATTATTTAAGTATAAGGTTAAAAGTAGTTCTTAATGAGAGGTTCTTCCTTTTAATACAGAATTTTAACGATTTTAATCCTTTCTCTTCCTGACCACAATAACAATTAGAAAGATGTTAAAAATGGTTTTTTCTTACTTAAAAACTATTCAGCAAGGCACTAATGCACACATTTCAAACTAAACACAACGATATGAGGAGAATCAAACATAAAAGTGAAATTATTATAAAATATTCTCCATACATTATTTTTTTATGTATAATAATTAATGCATAATGAAAAAATGTGACGAACTTAACACTGTAAAAACAGTAAAGTCATCTCATAATAGAGGACTATCATTTATTTAGATAGATAAAATGTGATGAACTTAACACTGTAAAAACAGTAAAGTCATCTCATAATAGAGGACTATAATTTATTTAGATAGATACTAAGAGGACATTGCTAAAAAGTTTTTCTTTAAAAAAACGACAATAGCAACAAGGAAGACTATTTACTAGATAGGTGGTTGATCTCAAGAGGGATCTAGAGGTGAATACATAAATGGGGGTGAGTACACAAAAAGACATAACACTCAATACGTCTGGTGTTTGAAATTTGGAGAGATAGTCTGCCTCTATTAGACTGTAGCACTCAAGAAGATGAAGAAAGTGCTTAATTTTTTAACACAATTTTTTTAAAAGGATTAAAATTATATACATAAAGAGCCAATTATGAAGCATTTTAAATAGAGAAAATCAATTTCAAAATGATTTCGGAAAATAATTTTATACATCATTTATTCTTAGCAAGTATTTTTAAACCATTGCTCTGTTAAAGAACTTAAATATTTCTGAAAGATAGCAATAATAGAAAAAAGAGGGGAACAACAACCTTCCGGTGTCTTTGATTTTCGTGAACGATTTTTTAAAGAATGCCTTTGCAGGCGAGGCTGGAGAGATGAAAACACTCGTTTGCTACTACGAAATTGTTGAGAGAAAAATTCCTCCAGCTTGGAATACATTTTTATTAAGTCAGGTGTAGTCGATTTTGAAATCAAAAGCTGCAGTTGATCCCATGATAGTTCTCCATTAACAAAAATTAAAGCAGGCCTATAATTGAGAGAATACATAAATATAATTACTGAGTATATTAATATTGAATAATATCAAATAATAATGACTTGTTTTTCTTTTTTTTAGATAAATAAATATCTTTCTTCTGCTTTCTTTAATAATATTGAATTTATGAAAAAATAGAAAAGTATTGATAGTATTATCCTAAAAATATACATTACAACTTATTAACTTCTGATTAGAGATTAATTTCTGATTAGATTATTAATTTCTCATAGTGCATTTTTTAGTTAATTTAGATATTGGTTTTAAAATAATATAACTTCAATATTACTTACAGACACAGTAAAAAATATTTTATTCATATGTTTAGACAATTAAAATGCATACAAGTTATTTAAAGTTATATCTTATATGAAAAAGGGACAAAAATATGTTTTTAGAAAAAAAAGGGACTAAAATATGTATGTGGCAAATTGATTTTACCTACTTTTTCCACAGACTTTAATACTTTTCAAATTAATGCATGGAGTTTTTTTTTAAAGGATCAACTTTTTTTAAATGTTCTTTTTATTTTATTCAAAAATTTTTAACTATGATATAACAGGCACTTTTCAGCCTTTAAGTGANTTTTACCTACTTTTTTCACAGACTTTAATATTTTTCAAACTAATGTATGGAGTTTTTTTTTAAAGGATCAACTTTTTTTAAATGTTCTTTTTATTTTATTCAAAAATTTTTAACTATAATATAACAGGCACTTTTTAGCCTTTAAGTGACTTGTAATAGTCATTAATATTCAATAATGAATTACACAAGTAATTAATATCAAAGCTTATATTAATGAATTACATTTGTCATTATATCCAAACTTATATTAATAAACTACAATAGTCATTAATATCCAGGCTTATATTAATGACTTACACTAGTCATTGATATCCAAGTTTATATTAATAAATTACACTAGCCATTAATATACATGCTTTAATCAGATAAATTATAGAATTGAACTCACCTTTTAGTAGGATGACTAACCATATGATCTTGAATTAAACTGGTACTGACTCTCCACTCATCTTTGAGTGTTATATCTAAAGAGCTAACACGTCCCATAAGCACACTTGTTCCCATGTAATCCAAACGAGATTCCAAAGCACCAAGTTTTAGGGCAACAGTATGATCAGGTTCCTGCCCCCAATCTTCTTTTAAATGCACTTAAAAAGAAAATTATTCTATTTGAAATTTTTCAACTAATTTAATGCAATCCTTCATGCATACTTCCAAACCTTTTACGCAAAATTATATTTGCTAATGATGATTCGAATATTTATGAGGAAGCATGAGCTACTAATTGTTAAATACGTAAGTGAGTAAAATAAATATGAATCTTTTTGACCCAGTATATTATAGAAATGCTGTCCTTTCATGTTTACATAAGCAAGACTATATTTACATCTATCTTAAGAAAGTAAATGTATTGCCCTTGAAAATAAGTTACATTTTTTAATGCAGTTTTGCGCAAATACAATTACTAATTTAGGATCAATGTAACTAGTGGCAACTTATTTTCAATTTTTAAAAAAAATTATAAATGATGTCTTTGAAAAAAATTATAAATATTTATTTATAATTTTATATTTATTTATTATATTTATTTATAAAATAATAAATGTTTTTAAAGGAAAATGCAATTTTTAATACGGAACATAGAAAATATGAGCAAAATTCGAAAATCGATAACAGAACTTTGAACAATTCTTTTGATATTTTTGCTAAAATCTTTATTAGATCTTGCATCAATTTTATTAAATGTAGTTCATTTACCTTATATCTTATGTAAATAGTATAATTAGAATAAATAATACAGTTCCTTATGCATATTTGATTGAGATATTCACAAACATTTAATTTTCATAGTTAATAAATAAATAAAGATTGTGAGAAGAATTTTTATTAAAAAGTATATTTGCAGAGAACAAATTGAACAAACTTTAAAAATATTTTTTGCTAAATAAATTAAATTGTGAGCTAATTAACTAAAAGCATTTGATAAAAGTAGTAAATTTGGGAAATTAAAAAGTGGTAAGAAGTACTTAAAAAAATTGACACAAAATGTGATTATATAAACAAGCTTTTAAACGAAACTAGCATATAGTTATACTCAAATTAACAAAAAAAAGTAAAAAAATAGAACATTGTTTCGTAACAAAAATTATGAAAATAAAAACAGTTCTTTCTTTCTTTTAAAATTTGTAAAAAGTTTAAAGAAATTCATAACGAATTTCTCGTTTCAATTCTTTTTTGGGTTAATCTAAAAAAAAACGCATTGCACCCTCATTGATGATTTTTGTTTTTACAACTACTTACTAAAGCATCAAATATTTTCTCTAGTTTTCATTAATTTAATAATATTTAAACAAATTAACAAAAATTAACATGCTATAATTGGATACATTACTTACTACAAGTGTCAATATGGCTTAATTCAATTGTTCCACCAACAATACCACCCTTGCTATCCAGAGTTGAAACTTCTAGACCAACAGAAAGAAATAAGTTTTTGTGTCCACTACTTCCTATTGATAAGCGGCCCTGAGATTTGAAATCTCTAGTTAACCACCTGCAAAAAAATTAAAAATATCTTAATACTCTATTTCTATAGTCATTAACTTGATATTAATCTAAACCTAAAAATAGTTGAGTTATAAAAAGTCTTACGTTGTGTTTCCCATAACATTTCCCATATTCATGTGAACGTTTAAACGTGAAAGGTTTACTGCAAACAAAACAAGAGTTTCCCAGGAACTACTATGTCTACCTGAATGGAGAGGGGAGGAAGTTTCGGAAGATATACTGTCTTTGCTTTCGTCATAACTGGAAGAGCCGCTTTTTGACGGACTTGGCATTCCTGAAAAGGCATAAGGAATCATTATTATTTGATGATTTTGAAAGTGTCGTTTTTAAAGTGTAGTAAAATAGAAATATTAGGAGAAGAAAGTATCAAAAAATTCAGAAGAACAATGGCGGAACTATGAACAAATTATTGTATAAATTTCTTTTCAACCTCTATTAAATTTCCACTGCAATTTTACTAAATATTATTCAACCTTAATTATCATCAGTATGCTTCTTTTTGATGAATAATCTTGAAATCGCTTCTTTTATTGTTAGGTTATGTATTTTCTTAAAGATAAGAAACAATAAAGAACAATTATTTTTAATTATTAGCATTAATTTCTTTTCTGATATTATCACTGCTCTAGAACAGTCGATTCATATTGAATTCGTAGCTATCATAATTCGTAACGTTTAACTCTTCTAATTTTGATCACAACCCAGAAGACTATCTTGGATCAAGTATTGGTTCAAACTTGCCTTCAAGGAGGACTTTAACCTGCATTTGTGTTACACTAAGAGGAAAATCTTGAAATCATTCCATGCTTAGTCTGAATGAAAGAGGTATCTAACTCAAGATCCAACCCTTATTTATGTTGGCATTGTAGTTAATGTGAATTGGTAGTAGTGAAACAATCGGTTAGGGTTTGAACATTTATCGCATAATTGGAAGATTTAGAAGGTCATCGGAATTTTTAAAATTTAATTCCATTTACCTAATATTTCTATAGTCAACAAAAAAAAATTATGATTTACTTTGCACGGAATTTTGCTTATAATAAGTTCGATCAGAAAACAATTTGGTAAACAAACAAACAAGAAAAACAAAACAAGTAAACATTAACAAAAATGTCCATTAATTTTAGAGAAATAATTCACTTTTATTGAACTTTTAAGGAATGAGCCTTGAGACATGTACCATATATATTGGTGCATAAATAAACTTTTCAAATCCTCAAAATTTCATGAAAATTCAATCCTCAAACTTTCATGTTGATTTATACACACAAAATAAAGTCAGACATAGTTGATTGTGAAATAACGATGTCTTACAAACTATGAGATAGATATCAATAACTCTGTATCAATTTACCCTTTACAAAAACTATTTTTAATATGTTACATACAATTAATTTTGCAATTTTCTTTTATCATATTTTCTCTACATAAAAAGATTTTATTTTCCTTTAAAACACTTTAAATTATGTTTAGAAAATAAAATTAAGATTAAGAAAAGTTAAAATAATTTATTCAAGGGTATTTCAAAATATATAATACAAAGAAAACTTTTAAAACAAACCATAAAGCTACAAATTCAAAGATTTGAGAACATCATCTATGTCGAACTCAATAATGCTATTCATCTTTATTTGAGGGCAAATACAACATGTAAAAAGAGAACAATGTGAAATATTCGTAATGTTTTTTGTTTTTTAATTTAAAAAAATTTATATTTAGGTATTTTCAGCGGTCAACTTATACTTCTGACACACCAGAGATTTACTACATCATAATCAAACATAGGGAATCTACTCATACAACGGGTTTACTTATGCCTTAAGATATAGGGCACAAAAACTTTCTTTTAACACAAATATTTAAAAGTGAGCTGATATTGGTTAAATATACCATACCAAGATTTCTTCTTGATTCAGGAATAGATCGATCTAAATTCAGCCAGAGTCTGTCTCGATGAGCATGAGGAGAGATTAATGACTTGGGTAATTTACTTGGATCTTTGAAACCATCAGAGGTAGGAGTAGATTTTAAGGAGTGAGAGATTGGAATAGTTGAAGTTTTAGAAGAAGATGTCAGCAAGGTTGTATTTTCAGAAGTAGTTGTAGTTGCACAAGAAGATTGCACAGTCACAGGAGAAGAGAAAGCAATGTAATCAGCTTTGCTGATACTTGGAGACATTGTTCCACTACTGCTACTAGTTTCAACAGAATCTTCTAAAGATGGAATAAAATATAAGTATATAGTAATAAAATCTGGAAAAAAATCCTAAAAAATATTTAATAGCAGTGGTGGTATATTTAAAAAGGTGGTGTAATATTCTAAAAATTTATTTGATAATTATATGGCATTATAAAAATGACAGTTCAGCAATAAAAATAATACTTTAATTCATTGGCGCCTGATTTATTCTTAATTCAAACCATGAGGAAACAGCCAAAAACAAAACTGGTAATAACATTGATTAAGAATAATGGGAAATTTTTTAGTTGATTAGCTACCAAATCTAACCATAATTTTATTTTTAATTTTATAACCAGCGATGAACAGCTAACCTAATTCTGAGTTTACAACTATCAATGTTCAACTCCATAGCCTTGTAATTTCGAACCCAGCCCAGAAGACAAGGAAACTCTTTGATCAAGCATGGGGACAAACTGGCTTCCGAAAAGAACTTTTTAATAGAACTATCCCACATTTGCACTGTAGGAAGAGGAAAATCATGAAAACATCTCATGGCTAGCCGAACAGCAAAGGATTTCTACCTATGATATGTCTATAACTGAGGATATTTTGTTTCAACACTGAGCTCGATGTGGGGCAGGGGCAGGATTTGTATCGAACAGCCACCACTGGGAATTAAATCTGGAATATTTTGGCCTCCACTTTTCATTAATTCAAAATAAATACATGTAGACTCTCCCACATCAGATGAAATGATTGTTTTAATATTAAAATTGTGCAAAAAGCATTAATATAAGTATTTTGTGTAAAAGATTAAAAAAAAAAAAATTCAATGCAATACAGCTAAATTTAATGCACCTTTGGCATACATATATTATTAATTAATATACACTTTGCAACTATGTAGCCATAATTTCTTCCAACCTTAGTAACATATATTGTCAGATATAATGCAAAACTGATTAAACAAAATACGCCCACTGATTGGCAAGGTATTTGCAGTCAGTTTTTCAATTGATCCATAATGTAGTTCTGCTATTTACACATAAGTCTTTCTTTTTTTAAATAATATTAAGTGGTTTTGAAGAATTTTAGTAGCATTAAATATAATTTTAAAATATATTACCTTGATCACTATATAAAGCACCAGTGCTTTGATCACCTAAAAACATTCTCCTTGCTATGCTGCGACGATACCAAGCTTTAGGAAAAGCTAAAATTTCAGTTAATCGTCTCATATCATACTTGAATGAAGCTGAACCAATATCACAGATAGCTGTAATAATAAAATTTATTTTTCACATTTAATGTTTGCAAGATTTTACAGAAAATACAGTAAAGCCTCTCGGTTTCACAGAAAAATGGTTGTTAATAGAGGTTGGTCGTTCTTAGGGATAACCTTCATTGACTTCAAAATGTTATGCAGGGTGCATAGTCAAATCATTTACCAAAAAATAAGCAACTTTTAAGCACTTTTCAAGTACTCAAAAAATATTTTTAAGCACCTTAAAAAATATCATAATTAGGCAGGGTTGGAAAGTTTTTGACAATTGACATTTTTATCTTGTTTTAACCGTCATGTCAAAGAAAAAAAAAACTTTTGGCATTGTTTTTGACAATTGTCAAAAATTATAAAATTTTGAATCATGCAAAACAAATAGATTGGGGTTGAATTAATTGTGAAAACGTTGAATAGGAACAATGTGAACTGTGTCTTTCTGCATAATTCGAAGTGAAAATCAACATGGTAAAGGAAAAATCTAATTTTGAAAAAGGGAAAAATTAAGCACTTTTTAAAAACACTTAATGAAAAAATTACCTTTAAGGGCTTTTGAAAAACGAAAATCGAAAATAAGCACTTTTAAGCACTTTTTAAAAACGCTACGCACCCTGTCATGGAAGCCGCAATGATTTTTCGCAAGTAATTTTAATTTTTCTCAGTTTCATCTTATTTGTTGCGGAAATTCCACTTTTTTAACAAACAAAATTTACTTTCAATAAAAATGACCTTCACTCATGTGTAAAAACAAATTTAGCAACTATAAGTAATAGAGTTATTTCAAATAAATAAGCAATTACGTTTTTTGATTAAATTTGCCTTTAATTTCACATCATAAAAAATATTTAGCTTTAAAAAACTTAGAAGAGGTTTGTTTGTTTCAGATGCTCAGTTTTTTCTGAAATAACTTTTTTTTCTAATTTATTATCTTTTAACTTCAAAAATAAATCATTAATAGCATCATTTTTAGAGTCCTCTAACTACAACTTAAGGTTGTCATTCTTTCTCAGAAATCGTCCAAAAAAAAACCCAAAATTATTTTTAATACATTTGAATCTACATATTTGTTTTGTTAATATTTTCAGTTTTGATATTTTTCATGTTTCCTTATTGGACCTTCTCTGCATTTCGCAAAGAGAATTGCCAAGTCGCTGGCAGAGGTTTTGATGGTCTCTCCTAAAGATTTTTATCAACAGTGGAAAAAATTCTGTGCCTCCCAAAAGTGGTCGCAAATAGGTTGCTACACAGAGGTGGTCTTTCCTGGATGTTTCGCTGTATATACTTTTGTTATAAGGAAAATACTTATTCACTTCTTCTTTAATCTTAAAAAATTCATTTTTGAAACGTCATCAATGTATTTATGCATGTTTGAGTCAAACTCAGAACTCTTAATTATTTAAATTTAAAATTATATTAAATACGAACTTAGATAATTCAACAAATAAAAAGAAGCATTTTAACTATTGCCAAGTTTAGCATATGAAATAATTAAATCCAGCAGCTAGCTAAACACAAGTCAATTTGTGCGTCTGTATTCAAGTAAAGATGTGTTAATGGAAGAAAAAACTTACAGTCAGGCAGTAAAGTACTGCTTGACTATGTACAAAGGACAGTATTATCCTTTGTACAAAGGAACATACTATGGTACAAAAGACAGTAATTACTATAATTTTTATAAATTACTGTAGCATAATGCAAGCATAAACCAATGATGTCTTTAGATTACAATTAGAAAAAAATATAGAGAACCAATGTCTTATTAGTGTAGCTTGGATACAATGTTAACAACCAAATTATGACAATTATTTAATTTGAGCTGAAAAAGTTATAAACACAAATTATTTCATTTGAAAAGTTTGTACAAAAATGTTTAAAAAAAAAGTAAGATAGCAAGCATGATGCTATAACAAATAAAAAAGTTTTGATCTAATTCTAGCCAAAGTAGATATTTCAATAGTAAGATAAAGCAAATAATAATATTTTACTGTAAATAATATAGTAATAAATATTAGCATTTACTGAAAACTTTTCTGATATTACAATAATTTATGAGCTCTTTAAAAAAAATTAAAATATTTTACAATTATTATGTTTTTTCCTTGAAGTAATAGACCATGGTTCATGTTTTCTATTAAAGCACTCATGTAAAATTTTATGATTGCAACAGAATAGACGGAGGTTAAGTGAATAATGTATCAGATTTCTTATAGCAACACAATAATTTATGACATTTTCTTTCTATGTTCAAAATTGACTAACTAGACTAAAACAGAATCAAAAATCACTTAGGAAATAAACAATGTCAATTTTTTTCAGAAAAAAACAAAAAATGAATTCATTATAAAATAATAATAAAGTCTACATTAAATGTGATAATTGAGTCCCTTCTTTAATGTTATTTTCTCTTTGGAGCTGTTTTCGTTCTTTTTTAGAGAATCTTTTAAAATATTAAAATATCTTATTACTCTTTTTAGTTATTTTTTACACTATTTCTTCGCCATCGATGCTTATTTTACATAAAGTTTCTTTAATACTTTTGCTTTTTAAATTATAACTCCCTATATGGTACATTTTCTTGATTTAACATTTATTTACTCAGTATCACATACTAATTAGATCTTGATTAGTACTTATATTTGAAAATAATTTTACACAAATTTCGAGTAAAAATATTACTTCATTAGTTAAAAAGAATTTTTTTACTTCAAGGGATTTTTTCGGTCAGTTTAGGAAAAGATGCCAAAATTTACCTGAAAATCGAATCAGTGCACCCCCAGAGTCACAAGATCTCCCTGATTTTAGAGGATTAGAGCCAGATTCTATATGAGAGAGATTGATTTTTCTACTTCTCGAGATGTTAACTTTTACGAACTCTACTTGTAAACTCAATGAATCCTTTCTCTCACTTGTAGATAAAGGTGATGTTTCTCCTTCTTTAGAACTACCTAAATAGACAGNACATATATTATTAATTAATATACACTTTGCAACTATGTAGCCATAATTTCTTCCAACCTTAGTAACATATATTGTCAGATATAATGCAAAACTGATTAAACAAAATACGCCCACTGATTGGCAAGGTATTTGCAGTCAGTTTTTCAATTGATCCATAATGTAGTTCTGCTATTTACACATAAGTCTTTCTTTTTTTAAATAATATTAAGTGGTTTTGAAGAATTTTAGTAGCATTAAATATAATTTTAAAATATATTACCTTGATCACTATATAAAGCACCAGTGCTTTGATCACCTAAAAACATTCTCCTTGCTATGCTGCGACGATACCAAGCTTTAGGAAAAGCTAAAATTTCAGTTAATCGTCTCATATCATACTTGAATGAAGCTGAACCAATATCACAGATAGCTGTAATAATAAAATTTATTTTTCACATTTAATGTTTGCAAGATTTTACAGAAAATACAGTAAAGCCTCTCGGTTTCACAGAAAAATGGTTGTTAATAGAGGTTGGTCGTTCTTAGGAATTACCTTCATTGACTTCCAAATAATTCATCAAAAAATAAGCACCTTTTAAGCACTTTTCAAGTACTCAAAAAATATTTTTAAGCACTTTAAAAAAATATCATAACTAGGCAGGGTTGGAAAGTTTTTGAAAATTTACGTTTTTATCTTGTTTTAACCGTCATGTCAAAAAAAAAAAAAAAAAAAAACTTAAAATAAATTTTGGCATTGTTTTTGACAATTGTCAAAAATTATGAAATTTTGAATCATGCAAAACGAATGGCATTTTCATACGCT
Organism: Parasteatoda tepidariorum; assembly: GCF_043381705.1. Lineage (NCBI taxonomy): Eukaryota > Metazoa > Arthropoda > Arachnida > Araneae > Theridiidae > Parasteatoda > Parasteatoda tepidariorum. The sequence goes on along the minus strand of NC_092208.1, from coordinate 42,192,670 downwards.
ATGGACTGACAATACGGCGAAATAGATTGGGGTTGAATTAATTGTAAAAACGCTGAATAGGAACAATGTGAACTGTGTCTTTCTGTATAATTCGAAGTGAAAATCAAGAAGGTAAAGGAAAAATCTAATTTTGAAAAGGGGAAAAATTAAGCATTTTTTAAAAACACTTAATGAAAAAAGTACCTTTAAGGGCTTTTAAAAAACGTAAATCGAAAACAAGCACCTTTAAGCACTTTTTAAAAATGCTACGCACCCTGTTATGGAAGGCACAACGGTTTTTTGCAAGTAATTTTAATCTTTCTCAGTTTCATCTTATTTGGAGCGGAAATGCCACTTGCATTAGCGCCATGAAAACCAGATTGAAGAACAAAATTTACTGTCAATAAAAATGACCTTCACTCATGTGTAAAAACAAATTTAGAAATTATAAGTAATAGAGTTATTTTAAATAAATAAACAATTACGTTTTTTGATTAAATTTGCCTTTAATTTTATGTCATAAAAATCAGTTAGCTTTAAAAAACTTAGAAGAGGTTTGTTTGCTTCAGATGCTTAGTTTTTTCTGAAAAAGCTTTTTTTTCTCTAATTTATTAACTTTCAACTTTAAAAATAAATCATAGCAACATTTTTAGAGTACTCTAACTTCAACTTGAGGTTGTCTTTCTCTTTCAGAAATCGTCAAAAAGAGCCCTCTAAATGATTTTTAATACATTTGAATCTACTTATTTGTTTTGTTAATATTTTTAGTTTTGTTATTTTTCGTGTTTCCTTATTGGACCTTCTCAGCATTTTGCACAGAGAATTGCCCAGTCGCTGGGAGAGATTTTGATGGTCTCTCTGGAAGATTTTTTTCAACGGTTAGTCAATGGAAAAAATTCTGTGCCTCCCAAAAGTGGTCGCAAACAGGTTGCTACACAGAGGTGGCTTTCCTGAATGTTTCACTGTATATACTTTTGTTAAAAGGAAAATACTTATTCACTTCTTCTTTAATCTTAAAATATTCTATTTTTGAAAACGCCATCAATGCATTTATGCATGCGAGTCAAATTCAGAACACTTAATTATTTAAAATTAAAATTCTATATTAAATCTAATTTAAAATTAATTATTAAATAAATAATTCTTAATAAAACAAATAAAAAGAAGGAAATTAAGTATTGCCAGGTTGAGCATACTAAATTATTAAATCCAGCAGCTAGCTAAACACACCTGTATTTAAGTAAAACAAAGATGTGTTAATGGAAGAAAAAACTCACAGTCAGGCAGTAGGAGTACTGCCTGACTGTGTACAAAGGACAGTAATTACTATATTTTTATAAATTACTGTAGCATAATGCAAGCATAAACCAATAATGTCTTTAGATTACAATTAGAAAAAATTATAGACAACCAATATTTTATTAGTGTAGCTTGGATATGATGTTAACAACCAAATTATTTCATTTTAAAAGTTTGTACGAAACTGTTAAAAAAAAGTAAGACAGCAAGCATGATGCTATAACTAATAAGAAAGTTTTGATCTAATTCTAGCCGAAGTAGATATGTCAATTGTAAAATAAAACAAATAATATTTTACTGTAAAAAATATAGTTATAAATATTAGCGTTACTGCAAACTTTTCTGATATTACAATAATTTATGAGCTCTAAAAAAATCTAAATATTTTATAATTATTATGATTTCTCTTTGAAGTAATAGAATACCGCAGCTCATGTTTTCTATTAAACAACTCAAGTTTTATGATTGCAATAGAATAGAAGTAGGTTAAGTGAATTAAGTATCAGATTTCTTATAGCAACACAATAATTTATGACATTTTCTTTCTGTGTTCAAAATTGACTAGCTAGACTAAAACAGAATAAAAAATCACTTGGGAAATAAACAATGTCAATTTTTTCAGGAAAAATAAAAACGAATTAATTATAAAATTATTTAAAAAATCTACGTTAAATGTGATAACGGTGTTCCTGATTTAATGTTATTTTATTTTGGGGGTTGCTTTAGTTTTATTAGAGTATTTTTTTAAATATTACGGCATTCTGTTACTCTTTTTATTTATTTTTTACACTAATTGTTTGGTATTGATCCTTATTTTACATAAAGTTTCTCTAATACTTTTTGCTTTTTAAATTATAACTCACCACATGTTACTTTTTCACCATTTAAAATTTATCTACGCAATATTGCATATTAATTAGATCTTGATCAGTATTTATGTTTGAAAATAATTATACACAAATTTCGAGAAAAAACATTACTTCATTAGTCAAATATAAAATTTTTTACTTCAAGGGATTTTTTTAGGTCAAAATTAGGAAAAGATGCCAAAATTTACCTGAAAATCGAATCAGTGCACCCCCAGAGTCACAAGATCTCCCTGATTTTAGAGGATTAGAGCCAGATTCTATATGAGAGAGATTGATTTTTCTACTTCTCGAGATGTTAACTTTTACGAACTCTACTTGTAAACTCAATGAATCCTTTCTCTCACTTGTTGATAAAGGTGATGTTTCTCCTTCTTTAGAACTACCTAAATAGACAGTCATTCAGTTTTTTTAGTAAATTAAGTAATTATACAGAAAATATGCATTCCATTAATACATAAAATAAGACTTACCTGCTTTTTTTGCTCCACCATAAGGATGGAAAATATATAATGAAAAATCAGCTAAACAACCAGTCATGCTTAATCCACCAACAGCTGTTTGGCACACAGACGCACTTTCAAAGATGGGTCGATTATTATTTTTGGGGAAAACTGAAAACAAAATCATGACAATTTTTTAAAACAAGGGGCTAAGCCATATTGAAATGTATATTCTGAAACCTGCATTAAAAAAAATATTTCTATATCATAATATTTTTATAAATTTGAATTCATTCTCTACTATAGGAACTAAGCATATAGTACCATTTGAGAAGGAAAAAAAACCATAAGCTTTTTAGATGGTGATTTACAATTTATTTGGCATGCTCAGGTCTAAAAACCATATGAAAAATTTTACTTACCTAAGTTACTTGTTCTGTAGAAGAGTCAGAGGGGGTCGAAAGAGTTAAGATTATTTTTAGGACCATTAATTACTTAATACTTAGATTGTACACCAAATAAAAAAAAATAGTTAAAATGTAAAAGAAAGAAAAAAAATTTGAAGGGACAACAAAGAATGAAAGGAATACATTCATAAAAATTGCTTTAATATTTTTCATCAACCTTTCAATTCAAAATAAAATAAATAGGTTTCATACCAGCAATAAAAATTTTGTAGTCCAATAGGATTACCTAGATATTCATTTAGTGCTCCAAAAACTTAATACGGTCAACAAACTTGAGAGATGGAATTATGACTTCACAATTGCATAATTCCTGTTAAGGTACATATCAAAAATTATTACATAATTGTCATCAATTACATCCTAAAACTAATTAGGTTCATTGCCCTATAATAATGGAAGATTAGTATTCATTGAAACTAAGCGGCCAAAACAGCTAAAATAATATTAGTAAATAGATTCAACATATTGATTAAAATGTTGAAACCAAATAGATAAATAAATGAGGAAAACAGGAAAAGAGCTAACAAAATATTATACAAAAAATTAATTATCACGATATTATAAAATTCTAAATAAAGTCAATTTTAAAAAAAGCGAAAAATACTACTTTATTGATAAACAATTACATTGTCAGTACATGAATGCAAAGCACAGCATTTAAGTTTAAATTTTAGCATTCGAATATAAAAATTTTGTATCAGACATTTTCAGTTAATCCATTTGAAAAATTTTAAAATTAAAACTTAACCTATCCATAGAACAATAAAATTAGAACAACAATTTTTATAAATGCATGGAATTCGATACAAAAAACAATTTTTTGTTACGATTTTGTAACTTTTAAGTATATTTCAAGGTGAAAATTTTATCACCCATGTGTACGATTTGAGAAACATTTGTAGAACATTTGGTGACAATTATCTCCATACGCATGTACCTAAAAAATAACTAAATCCAACAATACAGAAATATATTTTTCTGATTCCAGTCAACGTTTACAGTTCCTCTTGTTTTTCTTTATATGAAAATCATAATTCAGATTATTTTATTTATTTTAAGCTAACGCACATACCAAAAAGAATTTTAAAACTAGACTAGATGCCCTTTCAGATTGGCCAGTTCAAATGTCTGACAGAAAGCAAAATTCTACAATTGATAAAACAATGAAATTTTTCTTCATTCTCACCACTAAATGTTTTCAAAATAATTAGCACTCTTGCTCTGAATCATATTTTAACAATTGCTAGAGAATTTTCCTTATTTAATTGGAGTTCTGCCAAAAGATGGTTAATCAAGTTCCATAGCTAGAAAAGTTGGGAACCACTGCTCTAGACTAATACAATATTAATAGTGAGCAGATTTTATCAAACTGTACAAATATAGCTTTATTCATATTTAAAGAAAAACATTGTAGAATACAAATAATAAACTAAATTGCTAAATAAAAGTGTAATTAGAGTAAACTACCTCTCGATTTTATCATAAAACTTGATTCTTGAGTGGCAGCTGCATATAAATCATCCTCTGCTCGTTTTGATGAAAAAACAAGGTCCACTGATGGTAATCTAAGGATACACTCTACACGTGATATGGGTAAGCAACTGAAACGTAAAATTGATGGTTGCATTCGGAAGTAAACAATGACATCAACAGGAAAAGAGGCATATGCATATTGACTAGGTGTAACCAATGAAGCACCTTCATCTTCAATCTTTGAAGGTTCTGAAAAGAGTTTAAAATGTAACGTTGTTTAATGAAATTTTTAAAAAAATATTCAATAATGAATTGCAAAGTTTGAAACAGGAATTTTCAATACCAGAATGATGAAATATTATGTAAATAAAAACATTAAAAAATGAAATTTTAAATATCTGAATGAGAGAAGTAGAAAAGTATTAAAGATATAAAAGAATTTAAAAAAAACTTACATGTTCATTGAAAATTCTGATTAAAGAAGTACATAACTGTCAAAATGTACCAAAAACATAATAAAATATGCAAAATAAATAAACAAACAAAAATTCAATGTTAAAAGCTTGTTTAAGAGACTTTTTGTTAGTTACAAATAATAGCCATTTCGTTTATAAGGCAAATAAAGTATTTACATTAGAAAGTAAACTTGAATTTTAATATTTATGTTTTATTTAATGTTTTGCTCTTGACTTGAATTAAGAAAAAGTTACAAATATGATTAACATTCAATTTAAATACAACAGACTATTGAAAAAAATTCTAAAAAGAAAAAGAAGCACTAAAAACTGAATAATAATAATCTACATAAATCATTTTATCAAAGTAATTAATAAGAGGCATCTTTGAATTAGTGAACTTCAATTTTAGTTTTTAAATTGTAAAAATAAATTTAAAGATATAATACAAAAAAGCATTTATGAATAAGAATAAAATTACACTACAGAAATAATAGAACTTATTACATAAAACATAAAGCGCAATTTTAAAGGTTTTTAATGAAAAAAAAATTTTGAATTAATTTAATTTTTGCTTTATATCAATGATAAGTTCTATAAAATGATAAGCATTATTTCTTTGGGGGGGGAAATGAGAGACTGTCACACAGATTAGTAACAAATTTAATACTATAGCTGATTTAAAATAACATCCTGTAAGAAAGAAGTTTAAATTGTTTTGATACAAGTTCTGTACACTGTTATGGTATAACTATATTAAATTTTATTCTTTTTTAATACTGCACTAATAACAAATAATTTATAAATTTATAAAGAATGATAATAATAAGTGATAACAACAATATGATTTCAATTATCCAAAAATAACTAATAAAGAATATAAAATCATGCAAAAGCACATTAACATTTTAAACAAAATGAACAAATGTTATTTTTCCAACTTTCTAAAAATACAGATGATGAGAAAAAAAAAAGTAAAACTTTCGTTAAATTAAAAAAAATAATAAATAAAATACCTATAACAGGAGGAGTTTTGGTTAGTTGAATTGGTATGGGCTCAAGGGCTTGTTCCAAAAAGTCCAACAGATGTGGACTAACTACAGCTTCCTAGAATGCATTAAGACTATTAGTATAAAACAAAACAAAAATAATAACGAAAATAAGTAACATTTTCAGTGAAGAAAACTAAATTTGATTTATATGCACAATCTTTTGGTATTTGCAAATGAAAGAGAATATGAAAATTTTTTAAAAAATGCCCGATTTCTTTTCATTGCAATTGAGCTTAATATGTTTATCATGCTTAGGATCTTATTGATTGATTTAAGTTCTAGATCAGGGTGCAGATTTTCCTTTTTAAATAGAAATGGAAATTTTTACAGCGATTTTTAGAAAATAGTTGGTCAGGGTGCGCAGCCAAATTTTTCAACAAAAAATAAGCACCTTTTAAGTAATTTTTAAGCACTATATACATTAACAAAATGCAAAATAGTTTTCTGAGACTTTACATGATCCTAATAAAATAACTAGTTTCAATAAAGAACTCTTTTCTTGATTATATTAGACAGAGATTTTTTGGTTCAATTTCAGAGGGTGGAAAATGAGGCCTGAAATTGAGAATATCTTGCAAAATGCAGCAGAGTTGCAAATGAGAGTGCTAGAATCTTACAGAATCCAGCTCAGTATACGCACATGAGGACTCGCAAGTATTTCATCAAACATGTAAAATGGTAGGCGCTTTAATACGCTACTGACCGACGATACACCGAAATGCATTGTGTTTGAATGAATTGTGAAAAAGTTGAATAGAACAATGCTAAAACTTCGCTTTTGCATAATACGTGGTGAAGATCGACATGGTAAGGGAAAAAAATCTCACTTTCGAAAAGGGAAAATTAAGCACTTTTTAAAAACACCTAATAAAAAAGCACCTTTAAGGGCTTTCTAAAAACGAAAATCGAAATAAGCACCTCTAATCACTTTTTAGAAACGCTACGCACCATGTTGGTATATTAAAATCCCAGAATTCAATTACATTTATTTTTAAAAAATTAAACAAAAATAAAAAAAATAAACATGCTTTACAAAAAAATATTAACAAGCAAATATGGTTTATTATTACTTTAGAATCTAACTTAGCATTTATTATTTTGAAATTTATAATGCTTTCTATTTTTTAACGCTTTTTAGCCAAAACACTTTTTTAAAAAAAGAGGGGGGGGGAGACAATACTTCATCTATATATATAAAAGTGAATGTGTGTATGTCTGTCTGTCCTCTATAGACTCCTAAACCATCCGACAGAAAGCTATGAAACTTGGCATACAGATAGTTCAAAGCACGAGGAAGGTTTCTGTGGACATTAGAACATTCTGCGATAAACCGTTCCAGCGATATCAGTGAAAGTCGAAATGGAATTTTCTGATTGGTTAAAAGCTAGCCATTGTTTTAAATTTTGCTATAAACGATTCAGTTTTCAAATATCTTGAAGATAACAACAGTGATATTTTTCACCTTATAACTCTATTCATTTAGAAAAGTAAATTAAAGTAAATTGCATGTACTTCAATTTTTAATTCCCGCGTTTCTTTATGTCAGGTGAGCACAAGCAAGTAAATTAACGAGAATAAATTTCTTAATTATTAGTCGTATCACGGATTCGCGATCGCAACGAACTATAGGGGGCGTTGTTGTATGATTTCCATATGAGTTACTCTGGAGACGTCGTTAATGTAGCGTGTAGCATTGCAACGTTCCTTCTTTAATGTGGCTTATTAAATTTAAAAAAGAAAAATGCTTGATCTTCTTTCTTGTACAACCGAAAACAAAATGGTATCTCTTTTTATTAGAGAAGGAATATCCAAAACACATCGGAAAAATATTTGTACATTAACAGAAAAAAATATGTATATTCTTATAAGAGNAGTCAATAATAAAATCTGAGAGAAAAAAAAATACAAGGGAAATAAAAATAAAATACAATATAAACTTCTTTGTTGTAAAATGTCACAAATGTGAGAAATGTTTCATTATTTCTCTGGTCGATTTTGAATATTGTACATAGTTTTGGATTTCTTATTTTATTGTTAAATAATGTAGAGTGAAACCTGTCGAGTCCAGCACTCAGGGCCATCCTCCACCCATATTATTAAGAATATGAGTTGGGGATGCTTATTATTACAAAACAATTTATTCTATATTATAATAAGGATCTCTGTGACCACATCATCTCAGAGACACTATCTGGTCAAAAGTATCCCAAGGAGCGTAGCCAAATCTTTCAACAAAAAATAAGCACCTTTTAAGTACCTTTTAAGAACTCAAAAAATATTTTAAGCACTATATACATTAACAAATTTTCAAAGACTTTAGATGATCATGATAAAATAACCAGTTTCTGACAAAAAGAACTATTTTCTTGATTATATTAGCCACCATAAAAAGATCAATAGATTTTTTGGTTCAATTTCAGAGGGTGGAAAATGAGGCCTGAAATTGAGAATATCTTGCAAAATGCAGCAGAGTTGCAAATGAGAGTGCTAGAATCTTACAGAATCCAGCTCAGTATACGCACATGAGGACTTGCAAGTATTTCATCAAACATGTAAAATGGTAGGCGCTTTAATACGCTACTGACCGACGATACGCCGAAATGCATTGTGTTTGAATGAATTGTGAAAACGTTGAATAGAACAATGCTAAAACTTCGCTTTTGCATAATACGTGGCGAAGATCGACATGGTAAGGGGGAAAAAATTGCATTTTCGAAAAGGGAAAATTAAGCACTTTTTAAAAACATCTAATAAAAAAGCAACTTTAAGGGCTTTCAAAAGACGAAAATCGAAATAAGCACCTTTAATCACTTTTTAAAAACGCTACGCACCATGTTGGTGTATTAAAATCACAGAATTCAATTACATTTATTTTTAAAAAATTAAACAAAAATAAAAGTAATAAACATGTTTTACAAAAAAATATTAACAAACAAATTTGGTTTATTATTACTTTAGAATCTAACTTAGCATTTATTATTTTGAAATTTATAATGCTTTCCATTTTCTAACGCTTTTTAGCCAAAACACTTTTAAAAAAGGGGGGGGGAGACAACACTTCATTAGAAATATTAAAAGCGACATATTTCATTTCAGCTTTAAATCATATTTCAGAGGTAAATCTAAAGAAAGTTTAAGACATACTTCAGGAATACTTTGTAGTGTAACCCAAGCAAAAAGGCACGCTTTTTTAATGCCAATTTTGCGAAGACTACTGCTTGTCATTTGAGAAGAATCTACAGCCAGGAAACTTGCTCGGTATGCTCCTGGATCTTCAAAATTACTAGAGTCCACTTCTGTATAGTATTTCATAGGACCATTTACACTAGTAAGAGGACTATCACCAGACACAGTTTTAGAATTATAATGAACCTAAAAACAAACATAAGGACCAATAAATGACAAATACAATAAAATAAATTCCACATTATACAAGGGTATCAACTTAGGAATTGTTTAGTTTCCCCAATTTTAACTTTTGATAAATTAAGTAAATAAATGAAGTTCTATTATGGCATGGTACTCAGTGTATCTTAGTTTGGCAGTGCCTTTCCTTGTCGAAAAATAGTAATTGGTGGAACATACCCAAGGTACTCCATCAGGTTTGCAATTTAAAGCTATTTATGACGTCTCTGCCATAGTGCCTGTAGCAAGTTTATCACAACGAAAAGCGGAGCACTAATAGTTGTGGGACATTTGGCCAAGGGCCCACATTCTTTGAACTTAAAAAGGCTCAGAACTGGTATTATAAAAAAAAGATTTAATAATTATAAAATTTTAAATTTTTTCTTTAAATTTTTAGCATTAAAAATTCTTAAATCTTTTTTATTTTATCATATAGGTGAAATAGAAAAAAAAAAACAGTGGTCTGCCACATTTCAATGAACATCACACAAACACCTCTTGCAAATCATAATTATAGAAATAGAAAATAACATTTGCCTAAATATTTTTAAATAATTATTTAAATTAGGCCATTGAATAAAAAATTTCTTCTTTTTAAAGGCCATTGATGCTATGCAAAAAATAATATGAAAATTAAATGACAATATAAAAATTGAAAAGAAAAACATGAAGAAAAAAATGCAAAGTTGAGCGATTTTAAGGATGAAATTCAAAAAATTAAAACATATTTATTGTAATAATATTGGCAAAAATCTGAAATTTTAAGTGATTTATTTTCCTAAGGGCCCTGCATAAGGAGAATATTTTAAAGTACCAAAAAATGATTTGCCTAGAGTGTTGCAATGTCTAGTCGTAGTTCTGCTGCCAAAGAGTAGAAATATAAGTAAATCAAAACTTTCTTATGTTGTTTTCGTACTTCATTTGCATTTCTAAATAGCCTCTTAAATATATAATTTCTGATCTGCAGATTTGAGCTGCCTTTTTCCAATAGAAGAAACACTTTAGAACATTTTAATAAAAATTTTAAAGACCAAATTTTGTTATAAAAATATTATTTTTAAATCAAAATTACTTCAAAGTTTGATTTTGGGGAATTATCTACTTAAAAGTCAGTCGGCAATAACCTATTTATTAAATAATGATTGGTTACATTTCTTTAAATGAAATACCATCAAGAACCTCTTAAACATGAAAAATTACAAGCAATATTTTTGCTAATTGATGTCAAACAAAAGAAGCATACACAAGCTATAAAATTTATAAATTGCTGTTTTCTAAAATAAGTTATAAATAAAACTTTAATATCATATTTGAGTTTATCAACAATCTTCATTTCTACCCCAAAGCAAGAAATAGTATTGCTTGCAAGCTCTAGCACAAACTTTAACTCTAAGTCAACAATTACCAAGGGCGCCGGCAGCGGGGCGCAAGGGGGTGCACTTGCACCCCCCTGGCTTTTTTTTTAAAACAATTAAAAAGATACAGAAAAATTTTGTTATAAAAATTTTTTATTAAACATATTTTTATGTAAAAACAAATAATTAAGTAATTATTGATAGATACCAATTAAAAAATTGTTTAATCAAACAAGAATTGTAATCGTCTTGTTTACTGTCCAAATCTGTTTATAACTTTTTCAATGAATTCTGAGTCATCTTTGATTCTTTTCTTATGCACACTGAGCATTCACAAACTTGGCAGATATCTATGCTATATTTTTAAATTTCATTTAATAAAATGTAAATAATATTATATTTTCTACTAGTTATTCAGTTTAACAAAGGTGTATAACACAAACTGACTTCTCGCAACTGTAAAACTTCATCAACACAATAAATACCAATGTTAAGCGGGCAAAAACACGTTAGTATACGAAACTACTGTTTGTAGTTATTTGTGTTTGAAAGTTAGTAGCTATGCCAGCGCGATCGCTTCTAGGCAAAATTTGCAAATACAAGAAATTAGTACTTTTTTTAAAATATCTTGCTAACAATGAAGAAATGTATCTTGAAAAAATGAACAGATGAAAGTATATGTAATAACAAAACAAAATGTAATAGCAGACTATTTTAATTTTTTTTGGAGCGGAGGGGAGGGTAGTTTGTTAGAGGGTTGCACCCCCTTTTATATTATTCCGCCGGCGTCCTTGGCAATTACTATGGTAAAAGAGTATTTTGTTATAAAATATTACATCATTGAAATGAATACGTTTTGCTGGAATACCTTATTTATATAGAAAATATGGATACTTCACCCGGTAAACACATATTTTAAACATAACTATGCTAACTTAAAGATAATTTTGTAAATTTCTGAGAATGTTTTTTCCTTATAGTCAATTTTCTCACCAATAATAATAGAGAGACTGATTTGTTTTATATAAAAACACATAGAATGAATAATAGGTAAGAAACTAATCATAAACTTCGTGATAGAATTTATTTACAAATAATTCATAAATTTCATGACAAAATAATATTTTTTATGTGAGTATATGATAATAGAAATAGACCTATTCATCCCTCAAATGACAATAGTATATTGTAAAAGTCTGTGCTGTTTTTATTTTTTACATACCGTTGAAATGAGATAAGGCATAAACTGAATGAAAGGAACTAAAACATAGTGCAATGTGCTTAACATGTTTTTTTTTAAATGTGATTCCTATTAAAAGATGAAATTGCAAAAATAGAAAAAAATAGATATTCATGTTTTTATAATGTTATTTATGAGGAAAATGAACAAAAGACCAAGTGTGTTTTTAGAGTAAAAAAAATTATAAGTCATAAAATATTATTATTACATAAAATATTTATTGTAAACTGTCTGAATCAATGTTGATATAAAAGCTTCTATAAATCAACTTAGTCCCAAATGAAAGACATTCATTTGTTTTCTTTCCTAATGTCTTAAATAGCAAAAATAAATCATGTATTTAGCTAAATTTAACATATTGTTAATATGTTAGAAGATTACAATTTTGCTTTGAAAAAACTGTTGATGATAAGCAATAAAAGAGAAAAATACCTAAATATCATAAAAACAGTATGAAATCTTTAAAAAACATGGATGCACAATTTTAATAAACTTATTAATATGATTTGATTTTGATTCAATTTTATTTACTGCTTTGAAACAAGTTTTGCAGAAACTGCATGTCTTAAGATAACTGAGTTAAGGAAAAATATATAAAAATCATCTGAATAAATAGTCCTAAATCTTTAACAAAAATATTTAAAAAAAAAGAATTTATTACAGTAATTCTGAACATTAGATGGGTATAGTATAATATAATTACTTATTATAAGACAACAACATAATTGCTACAAACTTACTTTGACATCAAGTCCAGGAATCAAAAATATTGTAAAATCGGCAACTTGACTAGGAGGGGCATTTTGCGCATATCGAAGGCGAGAAGAAGACATGTTATTTCTCATTCCGCTTCCATAACGTTTCTTTGTATGACTCGGTGATGATAGGTCAAAGCCACCACCAGAGAAACTTCTTTCTTTCCTCATAGATCTAACCGAAAAACGTAAAATTTATAATCACTTTGAATAATTTATTTCTAATCAGCTTAATTTAAGATTATAATTTTAAGTTTTTGAGTCAATTAAACGAATATGCTGTTTATGACACTGAACAAATCACAAAAGCAAATCAGTCTTCATTTTTTTTCATAAAGCATTTATTTAAGTTCATACTATTGTGAAGCGTAAATTATTAAATTAAAACTATTTTACTTTATACAACAAATACTTTTTAAAAATAATGTTAGGTAAAAAAATATATATGTACTTTTTTTCATTGTATTATATAAATAGAGTATTTAAGGTCATTAGATGTTTCATTCAAAAATGTTCCTTAGTAAAAAAGATTTATTTTATAAATTATACTTCTTTTATTTGATAAAATTAAACAAATATTTGATATAATAATAGATGTAAAATTACAACCATGTTTCTCATTTTTTACATAAACAAATCTATGTTTTAACACTAAATTATTACTATTCACTATTAAATTAATTTACTATTAAATTAAAACTATTTTAATTTATACAATAAATATTTTTTAAAAATNACTATATTCACTATTAAATTAATTTATTATTAAATTAAAACTATTTTAATTTATGCAATAAATATTTTTTAAAAATAATATTAGACAAAATAATTATTTCTTCATTAGCGTTAAAGTCATACGATGTTTTGTTTCTTAGTTAAAAAACTTTTTCTTCAATAATTTCACTCTTTTATTTGATAAAATTAAACAAATATTTTAAAAATAATAATAGATGCAAAAATGTTGCTCATTTTTTGCATAGTAAGATCTATGTTTTTAATTCTTTTAATGAGATATAATTAAATCTAATAATGCTGAAAGATGTTTCAGTGAAACCTATTTTTAATATTTTGCTTAAATTTCAGCTTCATAACTTTGTTTATGAATTTAATTATAAACTGTAACCATAAGCAGGGATTCAAGCATTTAAAATAAATATAATGGAGCAAACGGTAATAGTAAATTTGAAACCTTAAAATTTTTTCAAGCATGACTATTTGGCAATTAGATCTTGTACATAAAAATTTTAAAAATATAAATTTTATTAAATAGAAAAATTTTGACTATTTGAATATGACCATTTGAATCGATGTCCATCTCAGAGTAAGATTATTATCTTTGCTTAGTTTGTTATTAGGTATAAGAATTTCATATAAAACTTATGCACAGCAAAAAACATCAAACTCAAGTTTAAATCAAACCAGAGTATAACTTGTTCCAACTCTGTATAGGGTTCATGTTTCACATTATTGGTCAAGCCACACCAACTTGAGCTTACATGAACAATTTATATTTCATATAAAAAAATTAATTTAAAATATGCAACCAAGATAAAATATTTGGTGGTTGCAGTTAATTAATATGGAATGATTAAAGATTTAAAGAGTGAAACTTGTTGTACATTTCAAGTGAAACATAAATATTACAAAATTATAAAACAGAAGAAAAAAATCATCACAACCCAACATTGATTACCAGAATTTAATGAAGATTTTTAATTAATTCAAAATTGGAGAACTGAAAAGAAATACAATTATTTTGTAGAAAGCCTACCTTTTTAAGAAATCCTCTTCCCGATTGAAATCCTTAGTATGAAGTACACATTTTCCACTGTTAAAAAATACTTTAACATCCAATTCAAAATCAATGTTAGGTTCAGATGGAGGCTGTTTAAAAGAGCTCACGCCACTGCTGGCTCCACCAGGAGTTGTATGACCTGCTTTAAAAGTGTCATTGGCCCTCCTGAAACAAATATTACACCTTACACAATGAAGTGAAATTCTATTTGTGAAACCGAATATTCATCTTTGTAGAAAGCAGAGAGCCTTTGTGCACAAAAGTTGTAAAAATAAAAGATGAGAAATAAACACGATTTTCACGGAAGAAAAAAAAATGAAATCATATTTGAACAAAACAAAATTTTATTAGGTAAACTTTTTGAACATATTATAAACTTACATGATTCGCATGATACATATATAATTCAATACATGCTATAATATTGTGATGTCTTAATATTAATGGAGAATGGAATTTGCCTGTAAGACGCTCTATACACAATATTTTTTTTGAAAATTTTGAAAATAAGTTCACAAATATTTATAAAGGCAATCAGCAATATTTAAGAGCTAATTCCAAAAAATATACATAGGAGAATTTTTTAAGATGAAGTTAGAATTAGGCAAGTTAAAATTTCCCTTAATAAAAATTTATTAAGTATAATTGTTGTCTTAATATTTTACAGTACAGAAACAAAAGAAGAATAGTCTATTTATTTCATTAGACAAAAAGGAAAATTTTAATTTGACTTGTAAAGTGAGTCCTGCAAATTCAATTAGGTAATTAAAAGTTTTTTTCACCCCCTTTTTTGCAAATGCAAAAAATCATCTGCGGCACTAATTTAAAGTGACCAGATTTATGAACCCTGATTTGAGAAGAAAACTTCACATAATTACTCAGCAGTTTTGAAATATTAAATAATATTTTGAATTTGAACACATGCATAATGAATTAGTTGAAAAAAACTCTTGTTGAAAAAAATCTGCTCATTTCTGATTTTTTCTCTTTTTTTATACTTGGCTGCATATAAAAAGGATTACATGTTTTCGGTGAAATTCGAGGTCATTCGAAAACACCTCTTAAAATTTGGAAAAAAAAAGATTGCTCTAAAAAATTTTGAAAGGTTTTGAGGATAATAAATGAAATTCGAGGACTGCTCTTAAAATTTGAGGATGTCTGGTCACCTTACACTAATGTGAAAATATAAGAGCTAAAAATAGAGTTACGTACTACATTTTCACACTAAAAAGTCAAAATGCTTTTGAAAACTACTCTAAATATTTATTGGCCAATTCAAAATGAAGATATTTGTGACTTACTTGAAGTCAATAGTGTCCATTTTAGCAGCATTTTCAACAGTTGCTTCAACTGAGCTAGAAGGAGACTCGGATGATGTAGCAGGATCTAGAGGATAAATGTCAGTCTTATAAGCAGTAGTACTCTCAGCGGTATGGGATGGAGTAGGAGTTTCACTGTAACCTAAATCAGCAGTAGCGCTTGAAGTGAACACACTATCTAGAGAAAGTTCTCTGAAAGCAAAAGGAGATTCGGTTAAAAGAGAATATTTATCACAGAAAATGTAGATGAGTATTTCAAAATAGTAAAGCTAAAACCCAGAAGATCTATAGATTGTAGAACTTAGAAATGAAATTAAACAGCCATTCATTTATTTTCATCTACATCAGGGGTTTCCAACTTACATGAGGCCAGGGGCCGCAATTAAAAACACCAGTGAAATGGTGGGCCGCAATTTTATAAAAAAAAAATTCCGACTTATTAGGAATTATAGCAACAACAACAAAAAAAAACTCTTGAGCATCTGAAATAAAAAAAATGTTCTTTTCTGCTCATGCCATATTCAATTCAATTTAAATAAAACATGATATTCATTACCTCCTTGATGTGTTTTAAAATTTACAAATGTAAACAATTTCGTCCAAAATTAGTAGTTTCAAAAAGTTAAATCGGAGAATTTATTCGAGAAAATTTCTGATACGCACATGCTAAATTATATTCACAAAACAAAAAACTAAATTAAAAAGAGCAACATACATGATTATTTTTGCATTTAAATAAATATTTTCTTAGATTCAAAACCTGAGAAATAAATTTTTTGCACCGTTGGTATGGTAAATTTCACAGAAACGAAAAAAGTAGGGTTTTTTTAACAAAAGAAAAGTATTTTAAATCCATATAGATTTTTTACGAAAATTGTCGGCAAAAAAATGACAACTAATATTCGGGGCCACAAAAAAGGCATTATGGGCCCGATGCAGTCCTCGGGCCGCCAGTTGGTAACCACTGATCTACATTCTCATAAATTTATATCAGAAATTGAAATTAATGAAAATAAGAACAAAAATTTAAGAGACTGAATATTTTTTAAAAGAATATTTAAGAGATTATAAAGAACAAATTAAATTTTTGTTATTGAAATTTAGAAATAGAAATTATTGAAATTTTAAATGGTTGAACTTAAATGATTTCTAAGGTGTTTCTTAATAAGATTTATCACAGTTCAAAACTGTTAAAAATGAACTATTGGCAATGGTCCTCTGCAGAGAGGATGGCTCCACAACTTTAGTAGATTGATGACCTGCATGCGAAGTCAAGCACTCAATGGTAGAACATTTTAACGAGGACCGATACTCGGTCCCATCGCAGGCTGATCAAAGGTCACCTTCCGCTCACTGACCACAGTCAGTGATGCTTGACTTTGGTGATCAACTGGGAACCTTGCCTTACGATCAGACCACTCTGGGACATCTTTGGAACATAAACTTACAACTTAATTTAATTTCTGAAATTATTATGGACTGAATAGGTTTGCAGATATTCAAAATGTGAAGAAATCAATTGTATTTAAAGCAATGATCATAAAAAGTAGACATACCTATGAACAGACTTTTCAGGTAAGGCAAGATTTGGTAAATCTGACATATCCAGAGACCCTGTTCTAGTATGAGCATGACTTGGAGAACTTTCTTTACTGCTTGGGGTCGGAATCGGATCATCTTGGCTGAAATTTAAAAATGCTTTATTCTTACATATCAGTTTTTATTTAACAAATAAGTAGAATGTAAATTTCAATGAAATCACTAAAAATCAATTTCAATGAAATCACTTTGTCATACAAAAATATCAGTCACACTCCAGTTAAAACTTCTGAAACAGCATACCTCAGCACAGTGCCGTAACTTCACCCTTCGGGGCCCTGGGGCTCAAATTTTTGCCGGGGCCCTTTCTAAACCTTTGTGTACTCCATCTCTAATCGTCATTTTAGCTACTTATGTATNTTTTTTTAACAAAATAGTTTATTTACTTATGAAATGAAACATTTAAAAAAATAATCAAAAGAGTAGTGTACTGGCAAAGGACTTTTAGAACTAATTTACTTAGTAACAAAAATACCAGCACTTTCGGCAAAACAGGACTATTTTGACTAAACTGAAATGTAAAGCTAATTTGTTTATGAGTATAAATATATTGCAAGAGGATAAAAAAAAATATCTATCTAGTCTTATTTAAGCTACTAAAAACCAGTTGTCATAGTTGAACATATCTAGATCATATCATGATTTTAAAATAGATTAATACATTTTTTCTAAAATTTCAACTTTAAATGTAAAAAGTAGGGTCTTTAAAACAAATCATAATTAAAAATGGTGCACAATTCAAAATGCGTTTTAAAATAAAATTCTAAACAAATGTGTTTGAATTATTTTAATCATATCGTTTAAGTAATGTCACATTTAACAAAGGATAAGGTATACTTTGTGCTATGTAGACTAAAGCAAAAAACAACATAAACAAAGCACAAATGAAAGTACATAAATGGACTAAAATTGAGGCACTGAGGATGGTTCTGAGGCAAAGCAAATTTTTTTACATTAATTAATATTATAAAAGCATTTGAATTCTTAAAAATTATATTAATTAATGAATTTTTCTTCTTTTTAAATCAATATAATATATATTTTGTTTGAACCTGTTTATTGAAACCTGTGGGTGCACCTATGTATTGAAACAGTTCGATGTTTTAAAGTAAGAGGGTAAATAATTTTTATTAAATTGATATAATCTAAAGATAATCAGATCATAGTATAAGAAACTCTAAATAATCAATAATAAGAACATTAAAAATAATCTTATTATACTAATATAAAATATATATAACTTTTAAAATAAACTAAAAATATATTATAGTCATATTTAGTTTTTTTTCATAAATATATAAAATGAATAACTTATTCATTGTGAGGTCTAAAAAGTTGCAGGCAATAAAATTACTCAACACATTAATGCCTGTTTTTCATTCTATGTAGTTAGAACTTGATTTACTTATTTTATTCATAAAATTAATGAGATATAATTTGTTTAAATAAGTTAAAATTTATATTTAGAGCATTTAAAATAAATTTACTGAATTAAAATAAGTAAGAAATTTTTGGAACAGTATAGAAGAAATAGATTATAATGATTTTTTTTTATTTGTTACCCAATTTCAGCTCTTTCTTCAGCATCAGGGAAAAACAATGATATGGATTGTAAGGGACCAGCAGTTGACCGAGTTCCTAATCCTAATTTGTCTTTAAATGAAGTGGCCTAGTTAAGATGGAAAAAAAAATTAAAAGAAGTATTAAAAATATATACATATAATTGTAAACATTAGTCTTTAAATAAATTGAAAGACGGCATGTTAAACAACAAACATAATTGCTAGGATTAAAGATAAATAGTAAACATTTATCTTTTAAATAACAACTGAAATAAGCAGTGATCATCAAAATACTATCTCTATATATACACATTCTGCCTATTATTACCAGAAATGGAAATTTGAGTTCAATAGATTTTTATTTCACAAGACAAATAACAGAACTCGAAACACATGTTTTTTTTCAAGTTATTTTTTAAGAAGAAACTTTATTAGTAAAATTTTGTGTACAAAAAAAATGCCATCAAATTGATATCAAACTAAACATTTGAACAATCATGCAACACAAGTTAACTGCATAAATTATATTAAATTTAAAATCTATAGAAAAAAATTTACAATAACATTTTCAATAATTAATTCTCAAGCAACATAATTATCCTCATTAAACAATTACAAAAATAATCAGTAACACAGAATTAAAAAACTAAATATAAAGTTTAAAAGTTTTGCATTTATGGGCTCATTCTAAATACAATTATAAAACAAGTTTATCTAGTTGTATTTACATACATAATTTCATAAAATTTTTTATCTTTAATTTATTAAACATAAAAAAAAAAAAAATTAGGTTCGCAAATGTTCACATTGTATTGACAAATTTCCCTTTTTTACATTCAAATTTAAATTTTAAACTAATTTAATTAAAAATTCTAGAAAAATTAAGAAATTTAAAAGTAAGACTTTAATAAACATATAATTTTATTTCCTAGACAATGTTCAGTTCTTTAAAAAAAACTTAAATAGAACAAAAATTTAATGTGAATTAATTTTACATAAATATTTCAAAACGAATGACATTATGCGTTCATTAAGTGTTAAGTGATATTTCATTTTCTACTAATTAATAAGTTACTAGAACATTATTAGCAGATAAAATTATAGGAATAAAACTTCAGAATTTTCTTCTCATTAAGCTCAAGGACTGAGAAACTGTATTGCAGAAAAAAGTTATCTTAATATTCAGATAATATGCAAGCAAAAATAAAATGATTTTGAGAATTTAATAGTAGTATATTCAGGGTTAAAAGTCAAAAGTTTCAAAATCATTTAATAAGGAAAAAAGTTAATTAAGAAACTGAATGCGCCATTTTTCTGATATTCCATTTTAAATCCACTGGAAAAATTTGAATTACAAATAAAAACTTTCATTTTAAAATAATAAAAAAACAAGTTATTAAAAAATAAAACTAATTTGCAAATTTATAATAAACTGTTCTTTGGGGGATATCAGTTTTTGAATTAAGTCATATTAATATTTAATAATTATAATTGATATGCTGCTGATTGAAGAGGTAAAACTTTTTTTTAACAAACAATTCTATTTCAGATTAGAGATTATGCATACAAAAATGAAAACAATTAAAACAGATGATAAAAAATGTTTTATTGTTTTGTAATAACTTTGGCTGCTCTCTTATTCTTTAGATTGGTGAATTCATAAAAAAAGATGCAAAAAAATAACTGTTTCTGTGCCTAACTTTTTACCTAATCTCAACATTAGTCCTTTTTAATCAGCATAGTTTACGTATACCATTCAAAAGATATGTAAATATGAAGCATTAAATCAAAAGCTATTTATACTGTTTTTCCTCCTCTAATCTACATCAATGTAAGAGAAGTATTACCTTTACACTTTGTCTGCGTAGCTTTTTAATGACATCCCTTCTAAAATCATTGAATACAGCAGTCTCTAACTCATGAAGACGGCGTACTTCTTGCTCAATAGTGCTTTGACTAGCACCAAGCAATCTGAAAGGATAAATATGTGTAATGAGTGTCACAAAATGAAGGAACACAATAAGGCTGAGTTGAGAGTTTTTTTCTGAATTGGAAATATGCTGCATTAGACTTAAATTTCGTAGAGCTAAAAAATTAATTTTTAATCAAAAAATAACAAAAAAAATATTTTATTTGATTTTGGTGATCAAATACAACTGAAATACAAAATTTTTTATCACTTTATATAAGTTGATAGTACAGTAAAATAATAGGTTTAATAAAATACTACAAATTTTTCTAAATATTATACTTTAAACAAACAATCTTTCAAAATAATTTGTTGTAAAAATGCTATTTACTAACATTTTTAAATAACAATTTTTATTTTATTTTATTTTTCCTTCCAACAAAGAAAAAAAATTTTTAGCATCTAACTACAGTTAACACTATTTAAAATATTTATTTTCACCCCTTCTGTTAATAAATATGTGAATTGGCTATGTATTTTGTTTCAGGTATCTCATATTATTTAAGATTTCTTCTTACCTCAGATCATTTATTATTTTAGCTTGTTCATTCATTTCTTTTTCAATGAGTCTTGATCTCTTTTTAGCATCTAAGCTGGGATCCAAAATTAAAGGTGGCAGCGTTTCTACAAAAGTACTGCCTTTCCTAGCAATCACAGGTTCCTAATTAAAATTTAAAAAGAAAACTGAAAAAATTGATACAAAAGTGAAAACAGTAGTCCACTTAAGATGCATAGTAAAAGAAAGTTGGTTAGTTTCATACAACATAATCAACAATAAGTGTTCTCAGCTTTCTAAATCAAATAACCATATTATTCACTTCACCATGTAATTTATGAACCACATAATTTATGAACCATATTATTTAACCATCATATTCATTGGGAAACAAAATAGTAGTAAGATCATTGTGCTCATTAAGTTCCTCTTAAGTAAGAATATTATATTTTATTGAACACTAATTCTTTTATTTCAATTTTCTGTCCAATCAATCATTACATAGTTTACGTTTCTTGAGCATTCATAAAACATAATAAAATAATAATATTATTAATACTGTATAAAACTCTTAAATAAATTTCACAAGTAGATATTATTGTACAAGTAGATAGTAGTATGATTTATATAGACCCAATTTATAGGATGCTTTTCTTTCTTTGATTCTTTGGTACAAAATATTAAAATATTATAGTATAAAATTAGACATAAAAATCAATTTATCAAATTTGGGAATTTTTAACTAATACGATTTAAGCAACACAACAGTTCATTGTAGGCCAGAAGGGTTCCTCACAATTTCATGAACAACTCCCTAACTATAAGGTTAAATCTACTAAATGCATTTTTAATAGTTTTAATTTATTTATTATGAAATATTAAAGACTAATTATAAAATCTAATCTATAAATAAATCTATTCCACAGAAAATAGGAATATTAATTTTAATTAGATAGAAAGCATAAAGATGTGGCAGTATAATCCAAGAGACTGACTAACTATCATGCTTTAGCACACTTGTTACAGCTTATAAAAATCAGACATATATTTATATGAACCCTTTTACAATGTTCCTCATTTTTCCATAACTGACTATCAAAAGATAATAAAGTAAATTTTATTGTACCTAGGTTTTTGTCTTAGCGCATTATCAATCTCATTAACATTAGTTTCATAGAAAATGAATAATATGTTAAAATCTTAACTCCTGTATATGTTGTATATAGGGTGTTTTATTTTATTTTATATACGTCGTTGATCGGTCGAACCAATTTTGGGTTTACAACTACTAATGTTCAACTCTGTAGCCTTGTAATTTTGAACCAATCAAGGCAACAGACAAGGGAACTCCTTGATCAGTACCCTCAGAGGTATTGATTTGTTATGGGAACATGGAGGACTTTGTGACTTGACAGATTTAGTGTGCATCAGCCACCATTTACTACACAGGGAGTCTTCGGCCAAAGAGGATCGAACCCACGACCTCTTGGACATGGGCCCTACCAATCAGGCTATCCCAGCCCTTATATAGGGTGTTTCTAAACAACAGAGCTTAAATGAAATTAAGCAAACAAAAAGAATTAAAAGTCAAAATGGAACATGGGTTTGCAAACAATATTTGGAGCCACTAGAATGCTTTGATGAAAAGAAGAGTTCTAATCTAAAAGTACCATGATTATCAAATTTGTCTTCTATAGACTTTATGAGTTTTTTTAAAAAAAAAAAAATACTTATTTACAAACCATCTGTTTAATTCTGGAAAGAATTGTTGCAGTAGGAAGGTGCGTTTGAGATGAACCTGGTATCATTGATGTAACATAATTGGTTAGAGAAAAGAGATCAATTATCATTTCACTAATAGCTGTCTGCAGACATTCGGCAAAAACTTTGATGATTTTCTGTCATAGTATTGGTTACAACGGTGGAACATGTGTCAAAATAAAAGTATAAATAAAATAATGTAGAACAAAAATCATTTATTGTCCTAGTATGTTAATTTGCAACCACTTTCACTGGATCTGGAGTATTTTATGACTCCAAGTTACAATGTGATTTTTTGGAAATTCTTTTTATCAGCCTGCTTTATTCCTTTATTTTGATCACGTTATTTTGAAACATTTAGCATATATGTGTACAGAATATGTTATATTTTTATTTCAATAATTTTGCCAGAAATAAAACAAAAAGCTTTTTTATACAATAAAAATATCTGTTTTATAATTAGGTATATCAATATTAATACAGTCATAATCATTATTAAAGTATCTTTTCAAACCTGTACACAAGGGCCATGATGATTTGCATCTTCAGTACCCCCATCCATATAATCCATGCCATCATTTTCATCTTCAACGCCTGTAATAGCTGTTAATGTTTTAAATAACGCAGACAACTGCTTCCCAATATTTGTGTCTAAATGTATATCTACACCTTCCATTTGCCATTGGACGTTCAAAATCCACTTTGCATTAGCTATTAATAAATTAAAAAAAATATGTTAAGAGATATTCAAATCAAATGCTTACATTATAAAGTGAAGGGAATACTCTAAATGAAATACAAGTAATCTGGTCGCTAAATGGAAACAACATTACAGTGGCTTTATTGCACTATAGATTCTGACCAGTCTTTTCATAAACTTTAGTAAAATAAATTTATAAATTTAATTTTAATATTAAGACTATATTATTATAAAATTAAAAAAAAAACATTTAAAATAACAATATATTAAAATTGTGTAACTAAAATGTAATAATTGGTACCAATTCCTTGAGGAGCAACTGTTCTGGAACAAATTTCATAGGTCCCTTCTGAAACCACGCATAAATTCATAATATTGGAATCTGTTGGATCTGGTTTCCAATCATCCAGTGACGTTTCAAAGTCATCAGCAAATCTAAAACACAGTCCTAGGAAAATAATTAAAAAATAAATTTCTCCCATTTTTAAAACTTTGCATTCTAGTATAAAAATGCAACATGCTACTTTTAAAAAATTACAATAGCTAAAGTTTATCTCATCTTTAATCAGGATAACATTGTTTTATAAGCCTAACAAATAATAATAAAAAAATTGAATTGAAATGAATTTAACAACAGTTAAAATAATAATAACTAATTTAAATTGGTAAATAAAAAATTATTCCCATAACAGCTCCTTGTGGAGTAGGGGGGTCATGGAGCTTAAAGCTCCACAACTTCATAAATGGCATGATAGTGGCAATGTGATCAGCACAATTCACAAGCTCCTTTTATTTCCCAAACAAACACTGATTTCCATCAATCTGATGCTAGACAGGCTTCAAACTGCCACTGAGGATCAAACTCTAGTTCTTAACAATGACAGTTCAGTGCCTAAACTAATGAGCCATCTCAGCTCAAATTGGTAAATAACTCTCTTTATTATGAATTTTAACTAGTTAAATTTATAACCAAAGAAGTAAAAGAGGAAATCTTTGAACTAAAAATTAAAAAATTACATATTTATTAAATCAACTGAGTTGAATTGAACTTTAATTTAATAGCGCAAGATCCAGAACCAGCTACACTTCATCAAATGAAACAATATTCGATATATCAATATATCGAGAAGTTAATCTAATAGTTTTGTAACAAATTCTAAAAAAAAATTTTAGAAATGAAATAAAATGTTACAAACAAAATACAAATAGATATTTATGAAGAAAAAAAATTTCCCCTAAAATGCTCTTGAAGGAAATATTTAATCAATCTAAAAGACTGTTTCAAATTCATTTTGAACAAAAATGTATAATGTTTAATAAATACTAAGTCATTACTTAACTACAAGGGTCATTTTTAAAGTAAAAACAAATTGCTCATCATGCCTGCTCACCCTGTCAAGTGACGTCACTTCAAGTTCGACAACTCTTGTCAAGTATCTCCCTAAGCGATTATTTCATTTTAAGTCTCTGCTGGTATAGGCTGTAGGTATATACTGCTTTGTTTGCCACCATGTCAATAAATAATCCTGATGATTGTGAAGTGAGTTCAGTTATTTGGCTTTTAAATGCAATAAAAGTTCATAATGCTTAAACTCACTAGCAGCATGTTAAAGATTATGGTGAAAGTGTAATGAATGATGGAAATGTGCATAAATAGTATAGGCTTTATGATAATAAAGAGCAATCTGGACGGCTTATAGTCATGAATAAGAAGGATTTAGCACCATCAGACTTATGCCTGTTTCTGAAGCTTAAGGAATTTATTTGTTATACCAACTTGAAAATGAGGGCATGCTGAAGGACAGTGTTACTAAACTGGTTAAACGATCTGGCGGCAGAGTTCTTTGATGAGATCTAAAAGCTGGTGCCACGACTGTACAAATGTTTCAATGTAAAAAGGTACTATGTTAAAAAGTGACTAAATG
Organism: Parasteatoda tepidariorum; assembly: GCF_043381705.1. Classification (NCBI taxonomy): domain Eukaryota; kingdom Metazoa; phylum Arthropoda; class Arachnida; order Araneae; family Theridiidae; genus Parasteatoda; species Parasteatoda tepidariorum. Next base: position 42,166,755 of record NC_092208.1, on the reverse strand, counting down.
CTCCTATTTTAGTTTATGATTCAATTTACATTCATATATAAAGTTTCTTTTACTCCATTACATAACAGGTTCTTACTTAAAAAATGACCCTCATATATATATATATAAGTCAAGGTAGCCAAATATAATTTAATCTAACTGTAATACAAAAATGCCATTTTAGAGTTCAATAATACACAAAATTCCTCCTTAGTAAATAGAATTCATTAGTTTAGTTCCTTAGAAAAAAGTTACTTTTAGATGAGAAAATATTTAATATTTAAGCTTTTTTTTCAATACATTAAATCGATGTAAAATAACATATATTTAAACATTTTCAATTAAAACTTTTGCTTTTCCATACAAATAAAATTTATAGATACATATAAAAAAATCAAGCTTAAAATTAGAAAGAGAAAAGTAAATATAAAGTAGTGCAATGTAATATACATGTTTATTATTCCACACGTTACAAAAAGCCTTAACATACCTGTAAACTTTGCTTTACTAACTAGAGAGCCACAAGAACAAGCAGAAATCCTTGTACTTTCCAATGTTACAACAACTGCTGCTTTCAGTTCAGTATCATACATTTTATTGGCTACATTCTAAAATAAATTTTGACAATAAAATTTTTTTTTTTAAAAAAAAAAGTCACAAAATATATATATAAGATAATTATGAATCAGATAAATTAAGGACACAAGGTATCATCAAAAACTTTTTTTAAGACTTGTTTTGGCCTTGCAGACAAAAATTAACCAAACATTTAAAAAAATTGCAGATAAAATTATTAAAATTTTTTAAAAATAGTTGATTTCTCCGTTATTAACAGTTTGTCTTTCAACTTCACAAGTTAAATTTTTATTTTCTCTAATTTAAGTTTCGATTAATTAATTTTAAATATTTTCTCTTAATAGTGCAAATTATTTATCATCTAGTGCAGTATTGGTTATTATCGCCTTTCAAAACTTGCGAACCAACCAAGTGCAACAATAATGAATACAAATACTTACTGCATGCTCTACAAATAAAGAAGAAGAAATAGAATTTTTCTATGGTGTAGTAGATCAATAAAAAGGTTTTGTAACTGGGTCACATAATTACCAAATAATTTGTAGCTTAACTGAAATATACTTAGGATTTTCGAAATGGGCATAAAGTTCCCTTTTCCTTAAAGTCAAAAGTAGGAAAAATTTTAAATTTGTTTTAAAAATATGAATATGGAATAGATTTTTGTAGACCTAAATATTTTTTAAGTTAGGATATAAATTTTTTAGGTAAACATGTGATCTAAATGATAATTTTCTACAGATTTGAAATTTTGAATTTAAAAAAAAAAGTTTTCTGTGATACACCCTAGAGAGTAGTTATTGAAATATATTTAATGTTTAATTTCAAAAATAATTTTTAACTGCAGAAATACGTACTTTTTTATATCCATCTTTTTTCTGTTGGCAAAAAGAAAACAAAAGTTGAAAATATAACTAAATGTGCAATTATTAATCATACATTTTAAATTCTAATAATATTTGCTATAAATATAAGAAATAAGGATTGCTTTTTTTAAAAAAGATCTAGACAAGAAAAGATGAATCAGATGTTACAAAAATCCCACAAGAATATAATGTAAGCTTATTTGCATTTATGGTTTTTTAAGCATATCTGAAACTGATTCATTTATTGTGTCAGTAACAAAACTTCAATAACATTACGAGTCTGATATTTTTCTTACATCCCAATTATATATTATTGATTTAATTCAAAATTTTAATAAATTATCTTTCAGTCACATAAAAGATATCTAAATATTTCTAGGGACAAAAACTAAAAAGGGATGAAATATCATAACCTAATATCGTCAAACTTCTATAACTTAAATGTTAACTATTACTCAAGTCAATTTTGACTCCTGGCCTTTCACATTTAATATTTTTCTATTTTTTTTTATTCCAATGAAGACTTCATTCCATGAAATATTCTGACCAATAACGTTCTTTTAAATAAAATATCTACTATTATTTTGTGCTTGTTCTAAAACATATAATAATCATAAACAAAAAAAATATATAAATATATAAATATTTCAATATTAAATTGTTACCAACCACCCATATTTTTGGCTTTGATAATGCTTTGAGTTTTTGAAGTTTTATTTTATTTAAATCATTACTTTTCAAAACAAGTTATCCAAATTTTAATATGTCATTTCCACAATAAAATTACTTGTTAATATAACGGAAATATTTAAAATAAAAAAATATGTCGAAATCAATCCTCCACCCTTTCTTTGAAACTAGAGTAATATGATATAAATTTTTAGATACATTCAACTTATGCATGCTGGACACACTGAAAAATACATTAGGATAAGTTCAGTGATAAAGGCTCGGTGGCTGAATGGTAGCGATTTCCACTCCTGAGCCACAGGTTCTATCCCTGGACCGGGACAGGTTTACTTGGTCTTTCATCTCTCCAGTGAGTTGATAAATTACCAATCATTCTTGGGGACTAAACACTGGGGGTTCTACGATTGACTAATCACCCAGCTGGAACATCTATTCCTGCACCCCAGAGCTGAAGGTCAAGAAAATTGGGATGGGCACTGTAGGCCTTGGTTCCTAATGGGTTATCGTGCCACTGAGTTTAGCTTTTTTAATTTATTGATAGCGCTAGCTAGCTAGAAAAGTGCGTTTGGGAAAAGGTGATTATAAACTTATATAATAATTTAAACTCAAGAAAGTATATTATAAAATAAAATTATACTCACACCAGCATATGGATTGAGAGGCAAACAAATACCCATATCGTCAACAGTTAATTGAAGAAACAAAGTCCCTAAAGCTTGTGAGCCTAATTGTGATATTTGAGGAACTCGTTCAAAAACTTGTTGAGTTGCAGTCAAAACCTAAAGAAAGAAAAAATTCGTAAAGAAAAACTTTTATCTTAAATGTAATAAAAATGTTTTGAACAAACACATCAAAACATACTAACCTCTTTATTAAGACTGGCTCTCTGTTCATTCCAGTATTCATATGCATTTTTATAGTTAAGCCAGACCAGTACAGCTGGAAATATAAAAGAGTAAAAAATAAGACAATCAAATGCTTCAAGCACATATACTATATTTACTTATCATTGAAAGACTATGATGGAAAGATATAAATATAAATTAAATTTGAGACAAAGTAGTTACCTTTATCAAGCGCAATAGGCTGAATGTATATCAATGGTCTATTTAAGGTGATTAAAACAGCTTCTTTGTCGTCTGAATGACTTGAAATCATTTCATCCTTTTTAAGGTAAAAAAAAAAGACCATTATATGATTCCATTGAAGAAAAAAAAACTTAATCAAGTATGCCAACAAAATTAAAATTTGAAAAGTGTTAAAAATTAATGTTGCAGCTATATGGAACTTTTATTTTTCAACACCAAAATTATTTAAACCTTTCAGGAGCAGGAGAAAAATTGTTCTACTGATTTACATGTACTATATATACTACTTAACATTAATGTAAACTACTAAATTTGTAATAGCCTTTATCTCTTAAAATCAGCCGCTCATCCCTTCAGTGGGTCGATAAATGAGTACCAAGCATTGCTTGGGAACTAAACCCTGGGGGTTCCGCATTTGGCTGACCACTCAACTGGAACATCTGCTCCTGCACCTCAGAGCCCAAGGTTAAGAAAACTGAGGTAGGCCTTGGCCCTCGATGGGCTGTCGCACCACTGAGTTTAGTTTTTATCCCTCAAAATATATTCAATCAATAACTTTACATTTTGAAAAACATGAACATAATGCAGGTCACTTTATTTTGAATGTGCATACCATAGCCATAATTCTTATTCTTATTACCATACCATACCATATTTCCATTCTTACTCTTATTACATTACCATAGCCATAATTCTTAATTCTTATTCTTACATTAATTAGCTCAAATTGTTTTTGGCCCATAAAGGGTTAAAAGCTATAAATTAAAACCATTAAAATGGATTTGGATAAGAAGGAAAAATTGGTGAATCCGAAAAATGAAGGTAAAAATAGTAACATAATATATAATTATGAGATTTTATAATTTAATATAAAATTATCAGACAGACTTAGTTCAGCAAAATTGAACTTTACAACTTAAGCTTTCTCATAAAATAGATCAAAATAATGTGATCTTCATGTATTATAGTTAATAATATAAGACTGGTCTGTTCATGATGAACTCGTGCCATGCACAAGTTAACTTACTATTACCCATTTTGAACAATTTTCTTTAATTATAATGTATATTATTGATTTTCATTTAAGAATATTGAATAAAAATAAGCTAAAAGGTTTAATATAACCTATACTCAAGTAGATGGTATCATTTAAACTTTCTTGATGAATTTAGCTCATCAGTGGGCAGAATAATACAAATTTTAAATTTTTAGCGTACAAGTAAAGAAATACTAATAACATTCACAATTAGACAATACAATATTTTCAATGTTAAATACTGTTTAGTCAGAAACAAAATGAAGTTGCTAAGCACATTAAACGTAAAAGGAAGTTACTTTTATTTGTTCCCTCCAATAAAAATAGTAGTAAATTATATTTCACTTGTATAATTAAATATAAAAATTTAAGTCAAACGTTACTGTAGGACTTGTCATTAACTTTATTTATAAAAACTGCATACATAAAGTAAATAAATAAATTCGATTTAAGAGTTTACAGTTTAAAGAATCAATACTTATGTCTAGACAGAAAACGATAAATCTCTTCTATAAATATCAAATGCAAATGAACATATTCATACAAGTCTAAAAACATAAAAATATATTAGTTAATTAAAAGAGTTTAATAACCATAATCTTACTTGAAGAGCATTTCTCATGCAAATTCTTGTTTTAAAATAAGCAAACTGCTGAAATTCTGGTTCTGCTTCTTCAAACAAAGCATTCTAAAGAGAAAAAAATTTTATAACTATAAACTAAAAATCATTCATTGCATTCTCTCTAATTGCTTGTAGAAACAAATTTTTGAGGAAAATTTTTTAACAATTAAGTATTCAATTACAAAGAGAGTTAATTGCAAAGTATTTAGTTTATTTAATTACAATAAAAATGATAGTATCCCACCATCTATTTACTCAATGCCTATATTATCACTCAATTGTCTTTTACGAGGTAAACAGATGTAAGAAACAAATTACATTTTTTCAGAATATCGTGTAAACATATTTAAATTTTAAGAAGTTTAAATAAATATAATACTCAGTGTAAATATTTTGTTATATAAAATTGTCTCGTCTTGAATACTGCCTAAACATTTCCAGAAATTTGAATTTCATATTTCCCAGCAGCTACATTTAACAGTCAAAATAACTGTATGTAGCTTATAAATCATATTTGGCAAAATTTCAGTTTGTACTAATTACATAAAAACATTTATCTAGTCAGGCAATTTTGTAATTTTTTTTTAAAAAATGAAATAGAATGTTAAGATACTCTTTTTTATTAGTATATAAGCTGGTGTAAGGTAATAACAATAATAACAGAAAGATTAATTAAAAAAATTACTTTAATCAATTGTCCTAAAGCAAGGTTGACATCAACTTGAGCCTTGCCAAAAAGTTTGATGTAATTACCTACAAAAATAAACATAAACAAATAATACTTAATAACTTCTTGAATAACACAAAGTTAAATTTTAAGAATCTAAATTACAAAATAAGTATACTAAAAAAATATCATAAAATAAAATGGAATACCGGTATATGGACAGCTAGATGACATATTTTGAACTCGATTGGATAGTTGTAGTTCTACAGCTCCTGTTTCAAGCCGCACTGCACTGCTAGTAGGTGTTGTAGCTGTTATTTGAATACCCTAAAATATTTTTTTTAAAATACATATTTAATATAAGAATTCTGTACTCATTTCCTTAAATGCATATTTCATGTATAAATCCTATTAAAAGTATTTCTGTAGTCATATTAACTTTAAGTCATTTAAACAATTTTTACCATTTAATTCAAAAGTTTTAAAAAAAAACTAAAAAAAACTGCTAAAAACTTAAATTATAGTTAGGTAATTATTAGTAGGTAATTACTAGTAGGTTAGGTAATTATTAAGTAGATAATTACACAGGTGTTACATTTTTTTAACGAATGTCACTGTAAACAAGAGAAATATTTTGAATTTGTTGATAAATGTAATAAACATATTATTACTGGTAATTTAAATATTATAGGAAACTTTGAATTTTAATGTTAAAAGGCATAAAAGTTAGACCAATTTACCATAGATCAATTAATAAAATTCCAAAATACTTTCATAATGTTCTCAATAATTTTTGTTTAAAGATATAAAATAGATTCTCCTTACCTTTAGGTATGGTATTAGAATGGAAATAGGCTGTTTATTATTGCTTTAAAAAAAATTCAATAAAAAGGAAAATTTAAATAAAAGTAACTACTATTATATACTATATATATATAGTTCTAATTTTGATAATTAAAATTTAATTCACATGAATGAACTTATGAATTCAACTGATTTTTGGTGACCCTGAGAGATCACCCAATCTGTCGACCCCTGAGCAACAAACAGCCTATGACAAACATTTTCATATGATATAACTAAAACTAATTTACACATTTAACTTGCAAATGCAACAAAATTAGCAAAATCCAGAGTTTATTTAAAATTAATTATTAACTAAGTTTGACTTTAAAAATGTTAAACTTTAAATTATTATTTAATTTATCATTTGATAGCAAAATGAATACAATGATGCATAATTTGAAAAGATACCTTTAGACGCAAAAGGAGAGAAAACAGCAGTCTTCTGGGTCTCATATGAGTTGACTTCTCAACTTCACTCCACAAAGAAATTGGTTTGTCAGCACCTGACATTTTCTGCACAACTTCATTAACTTCCTAAAAGTGTACAGAAGTTTAGCATGGAATGAATAATAAAGCAATTTGCATAAGGTTTAGTCATAAAACAATAATAGGAGTATAATTATAAATGCAAAAGTAGCAGTTAAAAACTAAATTGAATTAAAACCTTTCTCCTGAATTTTAAACTAACTTGTTTTTAAGTCAGACTGGAAAAGAAATATTATCTACTAAATCTTTCATTTGTGCTGTCATTGTAAATATTTAAAAGAAGGAACTGCGCTTATGCTAACAGGATTCAGGTAGAAGCTTGATATGCGAGAAATTTGATATTACAATAAATTTTAAAATCACTGTCAAAGAAATATAAAAGATGCAATAATTGCAAGTTTTTTAACAAGTTCGAAATTACTAGCTACCCACTATTATTACATAAAATTTTAAGAAAATACATTTTTCTGCTGTTTAACCCTCTCAGGCTTATCATGCAATTTTCACAGGCAACTTAGAAGTAACAAAGTTTGCGCAATCTGCAAGAATGCATCTTTTAGTCTATTTAATTGTGAAACCTCCAGCTCATTTCCCTATATCGTTTCATTTCGGCTTTTATGCAATGTTTACGCATCAGCTGTCCATATTTCTGTGAAATATAAATGCATATTTTGCAGCATTTTGCACTCTCTCTTTAAGGCTCAAAAATGCCTGACACGAAGCACTTAAGGAGTGATATAACTTAAAGTCCTAACAATATTTCATTGACACTGATAGCAGTTCTGACTCTGATATCAAATGTATAGAAGATAGTTATAGCAAAACTGATAATAACTTCACCGATTCTTCTGCAGATAGTGATAAATCTGATGAAATTCATTTTATAATGAATGATTACTAAGTATTTTGCATATTTTCATTAGTATATACGTTTTACCTTAGTACTTAATCAAATAAATCATAATTTAACAAAGATTAATTCTCACAATTTTGCTTCTATATGATTATTCTCCCATTTCAATTTGATGATAGCCATTTTTCATTATCTAGTTCACTTTTGAAAGAAGAAAAAACTCGACAAATTGTTTTTGTAACTTTAAAATATATGTGGATTTAAATAATGTAATAAAAATATGCAATTTTTAATCTATTTTAATAAAAAAATTACACAGCCAGAGAGGGGAAATTAACTATAATACATGAAAAAGATTTAAATTGAAGACATTTTTTATCTATTTCTGGTATTAATAGAGAAAAAAAGAAAAATGAATATCGCTTTCTTACTATTTTGTTCCTTTATTTTTATAAATCAATGTTAGGGCGACAACCAGCTAAGTTATTTTCCAGCAAAATAAAAGTTTTTCCTCTATTTTTAAAAACCCTACAGCGCACTTCAAAAGAATCAGCCTTTTGTTTACCACTCATTTATCATAGCCCCTTATTTCCTTTCTTGAAAACTTACAAATAAAATAACATTCACTGTTATCAAAATCTTCCAAAGGTAATGAACTTTATTTGATTTTCCTCTTGTATAAACTTGCTGCGAATTTTTGTCGTCAAACAATCCGGTTACAGAAATTTTTGCCATTTGTAAAAGTAGAGAGCAATGTAATTCAGCCTACAGCCTGTAGACAAAAGTCCTCTACTCTACATGTATGTATTTTATATCAAATTGGAAGTCTAAAATAAAATAAAGAGAGGTAAATATGTCTATTTCATTAAGTCTTTTGTTGCTTATTTTAACATTAAATGTGTGTATTTTCTTATAACGGCGAGCTCGCTATAAAGACAATATCATCAGCTATTATGAATTGTTGTTATTTCAGACTTTTATGTATATATTCAGAATAAATGACGATATATAATGATTATAATATAATGACGAGATTATTAAAGGCCAATGACTTCAATTAAATAAACATAACAATTATAATCAAAACAAAAACATTGTTTTTCCTTCTACAAATATTGTTATTTACTTAAATTTCAAAAAAAAAATATATGAGTTTCACGAATTCAATCATGGAACACAATATGTTAAACCCCTTGCCACATGAAGCATAAGAAATATAAACAAAATACATCACAGCCATGAGAAAAACACATCATAATAAAAATAAAGTTTTTAACCTTCATAAAAACTTTCTGAACAAGAACTAAATGATTGAGGAGGTCAGTAGTTAAACTATGTTCAAAGGATCCAATTTCGGCTAAAGCGCTCAGATAACTTCCTTGGCACAGAACTACACCGTCAGTAAAGGATTCTAATTTATTAGTTGTTGTATTAGTAGAGGTAGGATCTTGAATGTACTCAGCTGATATATGCACAGGCGGTAAATCAACACTGGCAGAAGATGGCATATTACCTTCAGAAGGTTGAACCTTAATGTAAAAGAAGAAATTAGCAATTAAAGCTTTGATAGAAAACTCAAAATTAGAAGTTAAAATTTAAATAATCGCCGAATACATCAGTGAATAAGTCAACTTTTCAAACCCTACAATTTTACAAAAATTAGCATATTGACTTAGACAATGGTAATAAAATTGAACACTCGTTGATCTGTAATATGGATGGATTAAAAACAATTAGGATAAATATGAATAACTCTGTATCAATTAACCTATTTCAAAAATTATTTTCAACATACTATATATACAATTAACTTTGCATTTTCCCTCATGAAATTTTCCTTACATATAAAGTTCTTTCAGAAAAAAATACTTTATATTATGTTTAGAAAACTATTAAAAATACGATAAGATAATTTATTCAAAAGTGTTTCAAAACATATAACACAATAAAAAAATTTAAAACATACACAAAAAGCTACAAATTTAAATATTCCAGAACATCAACTATGTTGGATTCAGTAATGTTACAGGTGTTGTTATACGGATTCCACTCTGTAATGGATTCTACATAGTCCTCATCTGCTATACCCCACGAAAAAATGGATTCATCCCCACCCAAAGAATTTGAAATTCCACATTCTGTTACGAATTTTACAATAACATTTAAATCCATAATTTGCAATGCGTTTAGTATCATTTGACACATGACATCTATAACAGCAGTGTGGAAATTTCCTGTTTTTGATGAAAAATACTTTTAACTTGTGACAATTTTAAAGACATAATAATTTATTTATTTTCTTTGTTTTTTCTTTAATTTTAGAAATTTTTACACTTGATTTTTTTTTCAGTGGTCAACTTATACACCAGGCATACCAGAAATTTGGAATCTTATAATCAAAAATAAAGAGTCGATTTATACACCAGGTTATATGGTATTTATGAAATTTTTAATACCAACAAAAAAATTTACAAGATTAGCAAAATTCTGGGAACACTTACATGCTAACTTACAGGAATAGTTTCATCTATTTCTGCATTATACCTCGAAAATAGACTTCCAAAGAAGTCAAAAGCTTACCCAGCATTGTTGAATCAATAAATAATAAAAGACTTAAAACAACCAAACAGGCAAAGTAAATAAAGTAATAGCTATTTAAAAAGAAAACTAACTTCAAAGTTTTTTCAATTTATATATTTAATAAGAAATTTTCTGAGGGACAGGAAAAACTTGTACAATAAAAAGATTTCTAGTGATGTTATAACAATAAGCAAATACACGGTTTCCTTAAAGTTAGTATAGGAGTATTTGCCTTAATTAAGCATCATTAAGCAGTATAAATGGTAATACAAGTAGTAGTATATAGTTTTAATGATATGAGTTCACTTTACTTTGGTATTGAAGCTCAATGTATGCTGCGGTAAATCAACAGTAAATTTTGCTTTACTTCCAGTAACTCCTAGACTGATAACTTGTCCCATCTACAAAATAAACAGTTTAAAAATAGTGTAATACTCAGCAATGAAATACAAAAAAATAATAAAATTAACAATTGAAATTTTTGTCTGCTTTTAATTAGATCTTGCATCTAATATTGCACAAAATTCTAATTGCCAATTGTATTCTAGTAGCTCAATGATATTCTTCTGTGAAATAAATTCCTTTCTTTACCAATCAACATTTTTAGCATAAATGCTTCAAAAATTCCTATTTTTTGTTTTTGTTTTTTAATTTAATTTATTTATTTTACAGGAAGGCTACTCTTTAGACAAAACCTAATTCCCTGAGATTTCCAGTGCACAATTTCAATGAAATATACTGAAAGCAGAATTTAAGCTGAATTTTAAGCAGAATTTCAATCATAAATTTTTTTTACAGTCACACATTTATCTATATTAAGAATTTAACAATAAATACAAAATACGCTAAGTAAAATTTTTAATTTCTTTAATCTAAATTTTATTATTTTTTTACTAAAAATTTTCAAGAATTCAAACAAAATAATAAAAATTATAATTTCAGTTTGATAATTTCGTTCTTATTTTTAACTAAAAGCTTAAGATAGATATTAATTGATATAAAAACAATTTATTAATTTTATATGTGAGGAAGTTTTATTTAATTTTTTTAGATATGACTGGTTACATTAAAAATATATTTATACCTAACACTAGATTGAAACATTGATGCGTAATCATCAAATTAATGATTAATACTCCATGAATTATTTAAGTTGATTGTGAATTTTTTTTAAGATTTCAAAATTTTCTCTGTTTCCAAAGAAAGAGAAAGCTGAGAGAGGTTACACCTTGGATATCTGGGTTATGTATTTTTCAGATAAACGTTCTCTCCTTGACAGCAAGTAATTTTATCCAAAGCGTAAAATTTTAAAAAATCCAACACAATGAATTGTATATAATTTAATTAAATCTATTTCTTAATTACTAATCACTAAGGCCCGGATTTTGATGACATTTGCATTTTTTTGCATTTTTGGACATTTTTTGAGATTTATAGGGCATTTTCTTTAAATTTTGGGGCGTATTTTGCATTTTAAAGCATTTTTTAAATTTCTTGTTAATTTTTTCCAATTTTTATTGTTTTTTATAATTTTTTATTATTACACTGGCTTCCAAACAATGAAGAAAATCTCTAGGATATTAACAGGTGAAGCAACATCTTTTCAAATTGAAGAAGAATTGTCAGTAAGTGTGACCGTCCTTCTCAAGTAAGCACCAATAACATCAGTAGACGTTGAAAGAAGCTTCTCCTGGTATAAAAATTTGCTTTCAGACAAGAGACGCTCGTTTACATTTCAAAATATTAAAAAAAAATTTAATAATCCACTGTAATTCTGATATTTAGTAATATTATGAGATGGAAGTTGTATATTCATTTAAGTTTCTATACAAAATGAAAATGTTTTGGAGTCAATATATTTTCCTTTTTTTGTTATTTTAGGACATAAAACATATTTTTCAAACTTTAATGAACGTAGAACAAGTATTGCATTGCTTTATATTTTTTTAAACGACTCATAATAATTTTAAAGAGTAAAACATTGTTTCAGTTCAATATTTTTCCTCCATTTAAGTCATGTCATAAGGCATTTTTAGCGCAATTTTCGCATTTTAAGGGCATTTTTTGCACTTTTAAGGGCATTTTTTGCACTTTTTAAGGGCATTAATTGAGATTTTTTAGGTCATCAAAATCCGGGCTCTACTAATCACTATACCAGATAACTTACAAATTTAAGTTTCTCCAAATTAAAAAAAGGAAAAAAAGGAAAGAAAAAAAAACATTTTTAATAAAACACAGTAAGTAATATAATAAAAAAAATTCAAGTATGAACAGTGCACCAAATAATGAAATGTATAAAATTTAAATTTAATCTATTTCTTAATTACAAATCACTATGCCGAATAACTGACAAATTTAAGTTTCTCCAATTTAAAAAAAACTAAAACACAGCAAGTAATATTACAAAAAAAAATTCATCAAAAGAAAAATTCAAGTACACACAGTGTGCCAAAAAAAAAAAAAAACCGGACCACCTTGTATAACTTTTCATCTAATGATCGGATCTTCACTTTCTAAGACTCAAACTTAATGGTTTGAGGAGTTAACCTCGAATATGCTAGTTAATTACTGTAGACAATATTTCAAGTTACAAAATCAGACACTAAAACATACTTTCTTCAAATAAACATATCTTTTTTTTTCGACGGATTCAGATTCTCTAAGATATAGTGGTTGACCACAATCTGGAAAATATGGTCCCCATAGTTTGGTCAGGAGAGCGATCCAAAATTTGGACCTATAATGCTCACTTGACTTTTTGCATATTTCACCATATTCTGAGAATTTTTTAAGTTAATTGGAAAATTTTTGTACACAATTATAAAATTCATTTATCTAAAGATAATTCTACGCAATAAATCAATTTTAGTAAATTATTATCATTTCATTTAATAATAGTTGAAAAAGTTTTGAATTATAAGGTATACCATTTTTACATAATTTTAAAGTATGTAATTTTACTTTGCAAAATACCAAATTTAATCGAAAGCATTAAATAGTTCCTGAGGAATTGAATTTTAAAAAAGTTACGTATTTAAAATTTCTCAGGAACTATTCAACCAATTTCATTCAAATTTTACCATGTAAAATTACATACTTTAAAATTATATAAAAAATTTTATCTTATAATTAAAAAAAATTTCGACTATTAGTAAATAAAATAATAAAAAATATTTTTAAAATTTCTTTTTTTTTTGCATGGAATTACTTTTAGATAAACAAATTTTATAATTGTGTGCAAAAATTCGCTTAAAAAGTTCTCGTAATATAGCGAAACACACAAAAAGCAAAATTAACATTAAAAGGTCCAAACTTTTTATCACTCTCCTGACATACTATGGGGACCATATTTCCTAGATTGCAGCTACCCCTATATTTCGGAAGTCAGAAATCTAAATCCGTCTAAAAAAAGGTATGTTTATTCAGAGAAAGTACGTTTTTGTGTCTGATTTCGATACTTAAAATATCGTCAGTATTTATTAATTAGGATAATTGAGGTCACTTGATAGAGCCATTAAGATTGAAAATCTAAATATTAGGTCAAAAGTTATTCAAAGTGGACCTTTTTCTTCTTTTTTTTTGCACACAGTACATTGTTTTTTTAACACTTCAATGTTTCAATACCAAACTTCATATTATTCATTCCATATTATTTTCAGTTGATATTTTCGGATGATGTAACACGTATTAAGAATCTGATATCATCCAGCAACAGTCAGTACATTAGAGTGCAAATTTGATATCTAATGTTTTGCACTAGAGCACGTAACTTAAAGAATACAATTTTTAACTAGTTCTAAAAAAAAATTTAACATTTTTAAAATATCGAAACATAAATTTCAATGAAAAAAAACATTTTTATTAAAATCATAAATAAAAAAAATTTTAACACTTGTTACAAAACAAATAAAAATTAAATAATTAAATAAAAGTTTAATTATAATACTGAAAATATCATTAACAGAAAGATTAAAAACTTTTTTTAATTAACACACAAAAACATTATACCTGATATTGGGCTTTTAAAGATGGTAGAACAGCTGCCCCAACAGTTAAACTATCTAAAATGATACTGAACTGTATGATAAAAGGATTGATGGGTTCATGATTTGGCTCAGACAAATGGTTCTGAGGAGTATCCCAAGGCGGCTGGGGGGAATGATTTGCGACACTATATTCATCTATTTGTCGGCTATGTAAATAAAATAAATAAAAGTTACAATGCACCTCAAGGTTTTAAAGCAAAATATTCATTATAAAAAAAACATTTTAAATCGTAACATAGAATCAATAATATTAAAAAAAAAACTAATTTTTTTATATAGTGATTAAACATGTTTAAAATTATGAAAAGATAAAATACATAGATATTAAAGTAATAAGGCTGGGGAGAATGATTTGCGACACTATATTCATCTATTTGTTGGCTATGCAAATAAAATAAATGAAAGTTACAACACACTTCAAGGTTTTAAAACAAAATATTCATTATAAAAATTTTAAAAAAATTTAAACCGTAACATAGAATCAATAATATTAAAAAAAACTAATTTTTTAATATAGTGATTAAACATGTTTAAAATTATGAAAAGATAAAATACATAGATATTAAGTAATAAAATTTCACTTAAATTTTATTTCAAAATTAATCTAAAAAATCCTTAATCCAAAATTAGAGTAACTTAGTAAGTAGAATTAGTAAAGTAGTAACTTACATTTTTTTTGTAATAAAAAGTTTTCTTAGATAGTTTTTTTTTAGCATTTTTACAAATATTTAAAATAAATATTAAAAAAATAGTTAACTATCAAAACAAAGGGTTTTTAAATTTGGAAATTTATTTTAACTTTATAACTTCCATAGACTTAACTAAACTCAGTGGCGCGACAGCCCTACAGGGCCAAGGCCTACTGTGCCCATCTCTGTTTTTTTGACCTTGGGCTCTGGAGTGCAAGAGCAGATGTTCCGGTCAGGTGGTCAACCGAACGCAGAACCCCCAGTGTTTAGTTCCCAAGCATGCTTGGTACTCATTTATCGACCCACTGAAGGGATGAAAGGCTGAGTCAACCTTGCCCGGCTCGAGGATCGAACCAGGTACCTGTGACACGACAGCGCGAAGCGCTACCGCTCAGCCACTGGGGTCTAACTTCCATAGCATTTGATATAATACTAATGATTTGTGTGGAGAATTATGAAAAGAGAATTCGAACAAATGGTGAAATATTGATATAGAATAATGACAGATTGTAAGAGGATAGCAAAGAAAATTTTCCGCATTAAAATTAGTTAACACGATTTTCAATAATAATGCTCAATCTTAAATTCTAAATTAAAAATCTTAAGACAGAGAAAGGAATATGTAATATGTACCAAGGCCTCAATGGTTGGCGAGTTGCTCTTAACTCCTGTAATGTAGTTGAAAGTTGGCGACTACTACGAGTCATCATCCCATGGAGAACAACAGGATGCTGAGGTATATCAATATTTATAGGTCCTATGGTGAGCAAAGCGGAGTTACGATCTTTTCCCTTTTTATTTTGAGTAGAGTACAAGGCTTGTGATTTTCCAACGGTCATATTTACAACAGTTCTTAAAGAAAGCAAAGTACATAATTGTTTGAATGAACATTATTACAATTAGCTTTTAATATGTAGTATTTCAAGATAATCATTATTTTATGCAGATATGAATTAAAATGTATGCCACTATAGAAAATTAATCATAATGCCATCTGCCACTTTATAGCTGAAACAGTTATTAAAAATCAAACATTGTATAGCAGTAATGCTCTTTTTTTTCTTCAACTTTTCGCACACTTATTTAAGGCAGATTTCCAAAAGCTCATATAAACTCGAATTTTCTACTTATGAATTCTCTTTTTTATGATTGAATTCAAGAAATCTTGTTTTTAACCTAAAAAATTGCATGATATCAAACATAAAATCGAGCCTATCATTTTTAAGTAAATCACTTCCACAACAGCTAATTATTGTTCAAAAGGATGTTGGAGATTAAAGCACCACAAGATTAAGAAACTTTAGAGAAACCTCTCTTACGTTAGAAAATTAAAATGCCTTGAATACAAACACTATGTTGAAAACAGTTTAAATGACAGTTGGATATTGAAAATCTCATCAAATGATTGCTTACAGAAATAACATAAAGGGTAAACAATCTTTATTTCTTATTCTCAACACATAAACTTTTAAGTCAATTCATCTAAACCAGTGTTTCCCAACGTGGGGTCCACGCCCCACCAAGGGGCAATTTAATTGCAAAGGGGGGCAATTCAAAAATGGACTCGACATGAGTTTAAACCTTTTGCTCTGGGCCATTTAAATGCAATGCGAGATTTCGGTGACAAAATCAAAAGAAAAAAGCAAATTCTTAAATAATTGCGGTCAATAAATATTATGTGACTTAGGGATTTTTTAAGTGACAAACCTGAAATAAAGTATCTGTTTACAGTCGATGGTAAAGCATTTGTGAGTTATTTAGTCAATATCTTTGAAAAGTTGAATATATTAAATAAGAAACTTCAAGGAACAAATAAAACCTTGTTGATGCAAAAGCGAAGATATATGGCTTCATTACCCTTATTGAGTTATGTCAGAAATATATTAACAACAAAAACTTTGAACAGTTTCATTGGCTCCAAAAATGTGAAGTAAATGATACCCCTTTACTTGTTATTGTCTATCATCTGAAAATTCTATCGGCTGATTTAAAAGAAAGATATTCTGATTTAAAACAAGTTTATTTTCCAACATGGATGTTGCAGTCCATGTTAGTGGATTTGTCTGATATATCAAATATATCAAGAAGAACTTGCAGAAATGCAAAATGATGAGCCAGTTAAAACCTTATTTAATATGAAAGGAGTGATGGCATGGCTTCGTGAGGAAACAGAAAACAAATACCCAAATTCAATCAAATGTGCAAGAAAACTATTGTTACCGATTCCATCTTCATATTTAGCTGAATGTGGATTTAGTGCTGTAAATGATTTTATTGGTAAAAAAAAAATCGTCTAGATATAACACAACGGGGAGACTTGAGACTGAGGCTAACCAAATTGGAACCTAAGATAAAATCTACGTGCAGCAAGCATCAAGGGCAAGAATCTAACTTAATTAAAATATTAAATTATTATAGAAAAATATTTATTAAAATTATTTCGAATTTGAATTTTAGTTTTTCATTATATGTTCTGAAAATTTACTTACTTTGTTTCGCTAACAATTTCCTAAGTTTCTTAAGTGAACAATACGATTTTTTTAATATTAAAAATTATGTATATGTTACATAGGGGGGCATAAGAATTTTAGAAAGGCTTAGGTGGGGCATGGTACAAAAAAGGTTGGGAAACACTGATATAAACTATCAATTAAGTCACTAAAAACCTTCATCCAATTAGTTTTTAATTTTAAAGTATAAATAATAATAATAAAATTGACTTTAAAACTCTTTTAGAATTTATAAAGTAATTTTCTTTAACTCTGCACAGCCAATAAGGCAAACGCATAGCATTATAATACCTGCCAACATTGGAGAAATAAAATAACGGAGATTTTACTAACCGATCAAATTTGGGGTTTACAACTACTGATGTTCAACTCTGTAACCTTGTAATTTTGAACCAAATCCAGAAGACAAGGGTACTCCTGGATCAAGTATTGGGAGAAGTTAGCCCCGTGAAGGACTTTTTTATGGAACTAACTCGGATTTGAGTTACGTGGAGAGGAAACCACAAAAACCTCCCACAGGCAGCCTGAGAACAATGGGACTCTAACCCGTGATTTATTTACCACTGAGGATATTTCACGTCAGCACTGTGGTCGGTGGAAGCCAGTTGCGGAATTCGTATCAACCAGTCATCGCTGGGATTCGAACCTGAGTTCACCTCAGTGGAAGGCGAATGCTCTATTCCGAGCCATCACGGCTCGACTTAAACAATTCATACTCAACAAACTGCAGTACTGACAATAGCACGATCTGTTGAGGAATAAGAGAAGTATTTTTTCCATCAGTGAATATTTTGTCACCAATTTTTATTTTCTTCTTTTAAATTTCTTCAACAAATACAAAGAAATTTGAGAATATACAGGTAAACAATAGATAGTCATAAAATACAGGAGTCTTCGTTAAAAAACAGGAGACTTTGCATTTATGCTTTACATTGAAAGTTAACAAGATAATGCTTCTAAAAATTTTATTTCAGTAGCAAAACTCAGTAATAATATTTTAGTTTTATAAAACTTACTGTTGATTGGGTGGAACACCTTCCAAGACAACTACCATAGCTTGGGCCAGCTGCCCAGCAAGCGATGATTCACTCCATTTTCTATTTGTACCACGAACTCTGTCCTTATGTGTTAAACTTAAATGAAATCCATTTAATTCTCCTTCAAGTTTCAAACCACTCAGCATTGCTAAGAGTCTTGTCTTATGCACAGTTGCCACTCCAAATATTATTAAAGGCGTCCAATCTCTAACTATCAGAGCTAATAAAGAAAATTTGAAATTCAGAGACACATTTTCTTAAGGCAACCATCCCATTTATAGAAATTTAAACCAGTAACTATCCCATTAGAGAATTATTACAGGGGTGGAAATTACTAGTCTCTACTCATCTTCACTATATTTTCATTATTACATTATTATACATCTCATTATTAGACTTTTTTTAAAAAATAACAACATGAATTCAAATAATATTACATTTAGTCATAGTATAATAAAAAATGATAATTTGTAACAAAACACAGACCAAAATAAAAATTCAAAAATAAATTTTTCAGAAAAAAGGAAAAAAATCAGCCTACTATCATTTTACATTTAATGCTAATAAAAGGAACAATAATTATTATTTTATCATGATTCAAATAAGCTTTTAGTGGTCCCATATCAAGGAATCTCCATCGAGTTTAAGCTCTGATTATTACGTCCAACCGGAACATTTGCTCTTGCACCCCAGAGCTATAGTTCAAGAAAACTGAGATGGTATAGTAGGCTTTGGCCCTCTATGGGCTGTTATGACACAGAGTTTAGTTTAACTATTACTCCTAGATGTTCTGTGTTAGGACAAAGACATCCTCTCATTATTAATTTTCTGTCTTATTTTCCTAAGGTTTGACACTTAAGTTGATGCTTGTTCATAGCAATAAAACTGCTCCATTTTTAATTATGATTATTAACAAAGAGCATTTAATTAATGATGCAGTCTTTTAAAGCACCGCTAACATCTCTAGAGGCCATGGGTTTCATCCTGGCAGCTGAATGAACAATCAACCTGCGTATAGGCAGCATAGGTTTCTCTATAGTTGAAGAGAGAAATAAAATCTCAAGCGCTCTCCATGTTGTCCTAAACTGGGGTCAAAATTACCAGGCATTTCTACCATAGACGTCAAAGATAAGTTCCTGAAAAACAGGGCTAGGTGTTTGACCATGGTAGTAAATATCAATTATAATATATGTCTGATTTTTTTAAAATTTAGAACAAATCTATTTTGTGCCAAAAACGATAGAACAATTCAGGTAATTTTAAAATATTCAATGTAATAAAAAATTAAATAAATAAATGCAGATGATCACCTTTAGTAAAGCCTTTCAAGTTCTCTTTTGGCACGTCAGGTTTTTCAGAGAAATTGTTGTCCACTGTATCTGCTTGTTGCTCTTTTAGAGGTTCATATTTGCCACTACCCCTGTACTCTTCTGATACATCCAGGGACTTTCTATCTTGAGTAACATGAGTTGTTGAACACCTGGCAGAAGAATGCAGTCTGATTTAAACTACTAATAATAATATAAACAGAATTTAAAATGGTGGATAGGAACATAAACATTTGGAGCATCAGCATAGAAATACTAGGAGTACAGAGAATTTAGAACCTGTTATTATTTTATAAGTAGCCTGAATAGGAGAATGATATTAAGAATTATATTACACATCAGAATTATAGCACAATTCCATATATGTCAGAATAAATGGAATTGTGCACATTTTTAAAATCAATTGCAACACACATCCAAGACTAAAAAAAAGACCATTGTGATTGGGCCATTTGATAAAAATAAATGAGGACAGAAGAGCGGAAAAGGGTTTTTTGAAATAAATAGCAGGAAAGAAGAGAGTTGAAAGGCCCAAGAAATGATGACTAGATGAAGTTGAGTGAGATATTAAACTCATGAAAGTCATAAATTACATAAAAATTAGCTGAAGATTGGAAATTTCAGAGGTGTGTTATGAGATAGACCAACATCCTTTATGGGTGGTAGTGCCAAGGAGTAAGTAAGAAAACAGCATAATATACTGATAAATATTTAAAACAATACAATAAAATATTAAAAAAATGTTAATTAAAAAGCTACTAAAATAAGTAGATGGAAAATCCGAAAAACGTACCTTTCATTCACTGTTTTTGGTTCAGGCATAGTATCATAAAGATCCAAAAGATAAAACATAGTTCTCCAACATCTTGGTTGAAGCTCTTTAATCTCTCCAAGTAATGTGTGTTCAGAGGCTGGGGCAGAACAGGTATCAGGAATATCAATGGCTACCGATTCACTCAATGTGAAACTAATAGGGCTGCAAGAACGATCCTCTTTTGTGGTCGTATCCTGTAAGTTAGTGTAACCTTTAGTGCTGGCCCTTAATCTTTGTGAAAGAGTATGAGGTCTACGAATGCCAGCTGTTATACTAGAAACTCCCACAGATTTGGTTGGAGTAGGTGTTGGAGTACTGAATTTCGGAGGTGGTGGTTTAGGTGAATTTAATCTGTAACTACCAGTTTGACTTACAGAAGGAGAAAACCCTTTCTTTTCATTTTTCACACTCTCCTTAAAAGAACTTGGTCTATTTGCTTTCAATTCGAGTCTCGTTTCTTTGATATTTTCATACATCGTGGAAAACTGATGCAACAGTCGAAGCAATGGCATATTTACCTGCTGAGCAACGAAGTTAATGTCCACGCTGAAGTTTATAATGGTGCTATGTTTGGGACCATTGGATAAAAACATCAAAGCAGGTGATGGGACAAGTATATCATTGCTTATTGTTTCACCTTTATGACAAAGTGTTTCTCTAAGTTCCAGTTCCAGTGAAAACTTGTCACAAATAAATGTGGGAGTATCCATGCTTGTGTCGATAAAAAACTTCCCATGCAAATTTGATTGCTTTCTATTTGATTTTTTCTTTTGGCGAACATTACTGTGATACTCAGATTCGACTATGTCAATTTTTAACATTTCCACTGTAGCTGAAACTGATATTTTTGGTCCAAATGCAATACTGAATGAAGTGTGGAGAGCTTGATTTGGAACACCGATGCTGTTCAAAAGAGGATGGAATATCACATGAGCGTCAGCAAGTTGAATACTCAACGGAGCAAAGTTGACAGCAGCTACAATTGATTTTGGCATTTCCGTTTCAAAGCTATTGTCTGTAGCAAAAGTGCTCTTTTTAGATTCTAGCTGTGCTCTCTCAATTCTTTTTTGGTTGTTTGTATTTCGGATGTATTCTTGCTGCCTTGCCATCCAGTTATATAAGTCCTCATCAACTTGATCTATATCACCATTGCCAAGTGTTTTCTGAGGTGTACCGAATACAGATGACTGCAAATTCGGCTCAATACTGGACAAACTCCAGGTTGTTGACTTTAAACTGTGTCTGCTGTCACTTCTTTTAAGTTTAGAGATAGCATTAAGACCGTATTGTTGTAAAACAAAACCATTACTTTTTCCATTCATACCTCCAGCATAACGGCCTGGAGAGTCAAGGGGACCACCAAGAAGAGGAAAGGCAACACTAGCTCTAGATGTACGCGGTGGATAGCTTGGAAGCTTTCTCCTTGCTTTTTGGGCACCGGAACCACTACTAACAGCTTCTTCAGTAACCTCTTGTTGACTGCTACTGGAACGAGAGCCTGTGTCCCGACTAGAATAAGATTTGTTTGGGGGCGAGCTTTGAGTAGGCATAGCTTTTTGAGACTGACCAAGAGTTAATGAGCCACCTTCAGCAATTAATAAATTAGTAGTTTCATCAGTGACTTCACACTCATCCAAAGATAATTTATCAGCATCATCATTACTGGATAGCATGGCATCAATCTTGGGTGCAGAGAAGGACAAATTTAGAGGCCTCATGTTTTTACGAAATCTAATATTTTGTTCTACAAGAAACGGCATGTAAAGAACATTTTTCCACTGCCGGCTTAGTGAAATTAAACCTCTATAGACTGTTTTAATCGGGGGAATATAATCTGCAACTACATTTTCTTCTACATTTACCAGGTCAACTTGTTTTAAATATCTTCTTAAA
Source organism: Parasteatoda tepidariorum (assembly GCF_043381705.1). Lineage (NCBI taxonomy): Eukaryota > Metazoa > Arthropoda > Arachnida > Araneae > Theridiidae > Parasteatoda > Parasteatoda tepidariorum. The sequence goes on along the minus strand of NC_092208.1, from coordinate 42,144,152 downwards.
ACCATTAATAATTGGCAGGATGGATCTTCTTGAAGAGTCTTAGCTAAAGGTGTTAATTTGAAAGCAAGATATTTGCTCTAAAATTGAAAGAAATAAAAAACAAACTGAGAACTTATTTTACAAAAATAAAAACAATAAAAATAAAAAAGACAAAAACTGTTAAAAATTGACTGAAATTTAAACACAGTTTTATATACTTAAACATATTTAAAATGATATACAAAACATAGTTAGTAAAATTAGGTGGCTTAAACAACAATAAAAGTTTTAATTTTAATTTCAAAGAGAAAATATATGAATTTTTTTTTAAATTTTTTCTAAAGGTTGTTCCCAATATTATTATTATACAATAAAAATAATGAGAAAGATTGTGAAATTTGATTTCTCAACATTTGACATGCTTTTAAAGGTACGAACCACATATCGAAATTTTCTATAATTGCATATTTCATTAGTTCCTATTTTTCCTATTTTGAGACCAATAATGAAAGTATAGGCTGGACAAAATAAAATCCATTAAATTGATAGTGATTTTTCTTTTTTTTTTAAATATAAAAATATGAAAGACTTCAATTTTGTTTCTTATATTAACATTGTATATTAACATTGAATTTAAAAATCTTTTGTTTATTTGACAACAAAATAAAAATTTTATACTTATTACTCAATTTTTCGGTAAATTCATAATATGATTGACTAAATAAAGTTTTACAGTTTGTCAATAGTAATTATTAATATTTGATTCAAACTTTCCTTTTTAGCTCAAATTTTACGACAAAATGTTTTTTCTTTTAAAAAAAATAACAATTGATGGGGCATTGCACTTTCGTCATACCAAATAATAAAAGTAACGATGCATAAATAAGAGGCATATAAATATTTTAGAAGCATATAAATTTTAGACATGGTTATCACTTTATTTATATGCCTCAGAACTTATGCCGGCTTCAGAAATAATACATAAAAATAAGTATAATAAATGCAATTTTACAATACTGTTTCAATTTAAAACATCCTTCAAAGATTATAGAAAAATTATAACTTACCTTGAAATTTAAAAAAAATTAAATTTGAAAGATTCAAATATGGATTCAAAATCAGACTGGTTTGAAATTGTTGACAAAAGAGAACAATTATTACAACTAGAATTTCAAAAATACAACAAACAAAACCTAATTATATTTTTAATAATTTAAAATAAAAGTGTATCTAAACAAGATTCTTAATAATTTCAAAACTTTTTTAAAAACTTTCAAATGCTTTGATGAATTGAGTTTAAAAATATTAAAGATAAACAAAAGAATGTTATTTTTTAGTGATTTTATAAAAAGAAATACATCAATAGATTTAAAGTTTGAGGTGCAATGAAATAGAATGCAGCTTTAGAATAAAGAAAATGAATTTAAAATATATATATATATATATGTTCCATTTACCTTCACAGGCATATGTATACTCTGTACTTCTAAAGCTTCAGCCATTAAACACGCCATTATTGCAGCAGATCTCTGTCCGGCTTCCTTTGCCATTTTTTTGGCTGAAACAAGCAGTCGATCACTCGGTTTCAGCCATGCATTTATAGATGGAGTAGCGGTACTTAGCAAATGCCAATCTAACCTAAAAAATTATAATCATTATACAAACTGATATTAAAAACAATTTAAATTCAAATATGAACTTTTTTTACTTTTTATGTCAAAAACTAATTATTTAGGGAATACAAAATATTTTTTTTCAAAAAATTTAAATAAAAACATAGTATGATAGTTTTCAAATAAGTAAAAGCAAGAAAATTTTTCTTTAACAAAAAAAACTTAACAAATCTTTTATATGAAATGATGAAATCTTTAATATGAATGTGTTTTAGCAACAAAACTATTGAAGTTCTTCTTAAAGAAAAATAGTTTTAATAACAATTCTGAAACAATTTAACAATTGTGGGAGACTTCAAAAATAGATATATCAACTGGGTTGGCAACTTGGCGAATTTGAGCAACACCATTTGCATCAACCATTTTGTCCACTCATTAGTTTGTTTTCTGGATTCTATTGAGAATCAATTTGTTGTGGTTTATCATAATCATTAATTTTGTTCTGAGATAATGTAACTTTAAATGGCGTAATTTTCAAGTTCACAGGAACCAAATATTGATATGTATTATATCCGTTCAAGAAATAACTTATGTCATTAATGCTTATTAATTAAATGAAAATTATTTTTTTAAAAACTCACGTTGTTAGTTCATATTAACATTATAATTGCAGTTTGAATTTTAATCTGTTTCATGGAATTTAACAAAATAAAGAAAAAGCATAGTTGATAGAAACTAATTTAAAACAGCTTCCTTAAAATTTAAATATTCTCCTAACTAACTATAGAAAACCAAGTTAAACACACTTTAAAATGACATTCATACCATCTTGATTAATTTCCCTTCAATTAAAAAGTTTATTTTCATTGTCAAGTCAAAACTTAACCAATGAAATAAATTTGAAGCAACACACTTTTAATAATTACGAAAAAAATTGCATTTATTTTCTGAGAATAATTTAGATTAGCATTTTTTATTAAATCTAAAGCTTATTATTTTCGAAATAATAAATAAAAACTAATTTAAAAAAACCATCCATAGAGAAATGAAAATGATTCTGTAGTGAAATGTGTATTTGAATGAAAAAACAAGCAAACATTAGTTTTAGGCATCAAAATTGCATGAAAATTTTTCAATTGCTAAAATTCAACTTTTTAATCTAGGTAATACGGTTAATCATTTAGGATGTGTTTCTACAATTTTTGATACTGAAAAAAAAACTTATGAGAAAAACCTTTAAAAAAATTGCAAATTATGAAAAATATATTTAAATATCGGATTCAAGACTGTAGAACAACAATAAACCAAATTTTACGCTCAAAACAATCAATTTTTATTATCATAATTTTGTCTCTTTTATGTAGGCTAATTAAAAAAGGATCATTATAAAATTTTTCTGCATAAAAAAAGTTTTTAATATAATCTATGGAATCAAGTTTACAATTTTTAAGTACATAAACCTGGAATCACTAAAATGATAGAAAAAAATCTTGAAAACGTACATTTTAATCCTAATTAATTAAATACAAAAATTCAATTTTCTGTCAGTAAACAGACAGCTAAATTGTGAAAAAAACAATAACTAAAGTAAAAAGCATTTGCTATGTTCTCTCAACAATCATTAATATTAAAGTCAAAAATGAAAATTAAATTTAGAACTTTTAAATCAAAATAAAGTTAATAACTATCATGTAATTAACTTCAGAAATAAAGTTATACAAGTAAAAAAATAATGCGATTGATAATGGATGTAAAAGAAATTAGAACAGTAAGTTAGGACTAAACCTCTAAATAAACAATGCAGTAATAATTTTGCAATAATTTAAACTAAAACTCAGTGGCGTGACAGCCCATAAAGTGCCAAGGCTTACTGTGCTCATCTCAGTTTTTGTGACCTTTGGGCTCTGGAATGCAAGTGCAAATGTTCCGTTTAGGTGGTCAGCCCAACGCGGAATCCTCTGTGTTGAGTTCCCAAGAATGCTTGATATTTATTCTATCAACCCACTAAAGGGATGAAAGGCTGAGTCAACATCGCTTGGTTCAAGGGTCGAACCAAGGACCTGTGGCACGACAGCGTAAAGCGCTACCACTCAGCCACCGGGCGTCTTTGTAATAATTTGCACAAATAAAAAATATTATAGTAAGAATAGAGAAAGCAAAACTGTAACATAAACATTACATTAATATAATGAAAATAAATTTAATATTAATTTAAACTCTTTATCATTGTAAACAGTAGAGAGATAAGTAGTTTTTCTAAAGTTTCCTTTAACTATAACCACAAGAAAGTATTATTTGAAAATAAAAATTTAATATTAAATCAGGCTTCTTTTGAAAATGTAGACTTATTTACCTTCTTCAGGGTGCATAGCCAAATTTTTCAACAAAAAATAAGTATCTTTTAAGCACTTTTCAAGCACTCAAAAATATTTTTAAGCACTTTCAAAAAAAATATAATTAGGCAGGGTAGGCAAGTTTTTGACAATTGATGATTTTATCTGGATTTAACCGTCATGTCAAGGGAAAAAAAACTTTAGTTTTGTTAGTCAAAAATCATGAAATTTTGAATCATAAAACGAATGGCGTTTTCATACGCTAAGGACCAAGGGTACACCGAAATAGATTGGGGTTGAATTAATTGTGAAAGCATTGAATAGAACAACATGAACAGTGTCTTTTTGTATAATACGTGACGAAAATCAAGAGGGTAAAGGGAAAATTAAGCACTTTTTAAAAACACCCAATGAAAAAAGCATCTTTAAGGGCTTTTAAAAAAAGATAATCGAAAATAAGCACCTTCAAGCACTTTTTAAAAATGCTACACACCCTGTTCTTTAAGTATATTTCTTCAATTGATTTCTTTAGTTTTAAAAATTTCTTTTAAAAACAGAGAAAATGAGCACAAAATTTTTAAAATAAATTTGCTTTCATGCGCATAAATGCAAATAATTGAGAAAACATACCTTGTGAAATCAATTTTGCGTGTGTTAGGAGTCCGAGGAGGCGCTGCAAAATTGAACCATACAGTTTTCAATTCTGTTATAAAAGAAGATGCATCTCCTTTCAAATTTTGATTATTTAGATCCGATCTACTATCGTACATGCTGCTATAGCTTCCACATTCTGAGACACAAGAAGGAAATGACACCTTTGCATCCCAATTATCCTCACATTTACATTGCTTATGGCATTGTTTAGAAGGAGGGCGCTCACTTGATGGCTTCTTATTAGATTTGTTTTCATTCTTCGGCTCGACCATAGGTTTTCTTTCATCCACATCGACACAGTTAAATGAATCATAACCCCACCTTTTTATGAATTTCACACCAATATCTTCAAGTCCACATTCGAACATTATGAATCCCATTTTTTCTTCATCCAAATACTGATTCCATTCTACATCCATAAACGCATCTTGTTTATCACTCTGTTTGGATAACTGACGCCCAAAGAAATGATTTTCGAAAGTGAATTCAACTTTACTCCTATGGTATGGAATCACCGTAAGCATAGCTTCCTTCAATATGCTGCTATTATTTTTAAGCCTGCGCAACTGGCAATGAATGCACATAACTGAAGCTGATAAAATTGTCTCTTCCTGCTGAGTTTCACTAGTTTCAACAGTTAACAATTCGGTAGGTAAAGAATCAGTTTTTGCTTTCTTTGATGAGCGTTCATTGATTTTAGTCCGAGCAACGCTACCATTGCAATAGTCTGTAAAAGTTTGAATCACCTTTTTTGCTTGACAACTATGTGATAATTGAATTGATGTATTATCGATACAAATTGACAGAAGTGAAACACAGGTTAAATCCTTTAAATTATCAAGAGCAGAGAAAGCTATTACTTCTTCAACTATGGAGGCTTGCATGATGCTAACATTTATCTAAAAGTGGAAATAAATTAAAATAAATATTCATATTTCATTCAGAAAATAAATTAAAGTCATTATTATATCTAGTTTTACAAGGTGCACAATGCAATATGTCTTTATTTAAGATGTGTATTTTATTTAAGATGTGTATTATTTATGTGTATTTATATAAAAGGATGTTTTGTTTTTAATGTTATAAAAAATTATATTTTTTACTTTTTAATGCTATAAAATTTCTACTTCAATTTTTTGTAAGGAAATATGTTAAAATAAATTTTCAAACCATAACTTTTAATCTAAGAATTATCGTATAGATTTTTTATTTTAATGAAACTGTTACATTTTAACTGAGATAAAGATTAAAGCATTTTATGCTCATTTTTTTTAAGTTTTCAATTTTCAAATTCTATTTCATAGTAAAGTATTTCAAAGCACTTTGCAGATTATAAATTGTCCATAGCAATTATTTGTAAGATTTGGAAGCTATTTTTAGCATACTTATAATAATCCTAAATGAAAAGTTTGGCTATATAGTTCGTAAATGTTCAATTGAGAAACTTAAAGCAAAAAAAATAGAAAGTCCAATTTTTTTTTTTTTCTGTAGTTAATAACTATTTTGAAATATGCAAAATCTGAGTAAAAGTGCATCATAAACTGCCACCTGTTCCATAAATAGCGTGAGAAAAATTTTTTATCATTAACGAAAATACAAATGAGAAGCCTTAGTATATCTATTCAAAATACTATGGGCAAAATCTCAAATGGATAAAGTATAGTGTTAGAAAACAAAATACCACAGGATAAAATAACACAAAACACAATCTCAACGGGACAAAATATTGTAGAGCAGAATCTTGTACAAGTGAATTCTGGGTTCAATTCTTATGTAAATCAAATACAATAAGACAAATATAATATGGTACACAATGATGATTGAGTCAAAACTTACTTTAGCAATTTTTATCAGTGCTTTCGTGTGAGTATTTCGAGTTTCTTCATAGTTGTTTCCAAGGTTCTCAGAGCTTCCATCATTTATCTTTTCTGAATTTGAAATATTGCGCTTTTTATATTTCTCTATTATTTGTGCACGAAGCTGGCTCAAATGAAGAACTTTTTCCTTTTTTAGCTGATTGCTCTTCTGCACTTCATGGGAGCACATGACATGTAAATGGTTAACAATCGTAAGTGGATGCAGCTGAGCTAATGTTGGAGTGAGAACATCGATGAAACTGCAATAACAAAAAAATTAAACTCAATCATACAAAATATCATATAAAAATTTAAAGTAAAATGAAAGGATATTGGTCTTGTTGTGTCAGACAGAATCAGCATGGTTCAAGCAAATAATTAAAGTGTTTAAAAAAAATTTGTACATTGAGAGTTCAAAAAAGTCAGTTTTAATTTGAGGCAGAAAAGTTGAGTTATTCTTCTGTCTCTTTTTTTAATGCAAACAAATGATTTAATGTTAAATAAACTGTTTTAACACAAACTTATAATTGTAATGGAAAATATTTTCTAGCATTGTGACAGCTGAATTGTACATTTTTTCCTGAAATAAAAATTCCTATAAAATTGATAATGGAACAAAGATTATCTCATTGGTGCCTATCAGATTAATGTTACCTAAGTTTCCAGAAATGATAAATCAAATTTTTTATATTTAATAAAAATTCTTCTATCAATGTTAATAATATTGATAAAACAATATTTTGATAAAGAATATATGATAAATTTCATCCAATTATAACTAAATAAATATTTAGGATGACATGTATAAACTATAAACTTAATTGTTTGAAAAGTCAGCAAAGGATTATTTACAATTAAAAAGATAAAATAGTTCACAGTTTATTTCACTGGCTCCTTGTCTCAGCACTGACCCAATTATAAATTTTATTTAACAAACATTTATACTAAACCTTTTCAAACTTTCAACCAGCAATGGTGAGATTTTAAAATGAACATCGCCACTCAATTTAATGACAAAGACAATTTTTGAAGCAATTTTAGTACTATGATCTCCAGAGTTGTATTCATCTGCAACATAAAAAAAATATTATGTAACATACATTTAAAAAAAGGGAAAAAGATTGCATTCATTTGCTTATCAATCGTCTCAAGCTACAGTCAAACTTCGACCTATCGTTCCCGCATTGCTCCTGTTCCCATATGTATTACTTTGTTTTACCATTCCCGCGACAAATACTATTTTTATACTGTTTTATTTCGTTTTGAGAGAAAAATAGTAACTCCTGATACTAATGGAGAAGAAAATAAAGATTTGTTACCTCTAACATTATGTTTGATGTTTAAGCATCAGATGATTGAATGATGAAAATTTTAAGACTTGTGGTGTGATGTCAGTTTAAGATATGGTTGTAGAAACCGAAGTAAAATGGCACTTACTTAAGGCTTTTGAAAGAAGCAATGATAACACTAAAAATTATATAGTTTTGTGGTAGATATGTATTGCGAAAAATTATTCTCATTGGTTAAGAGGCTTCTACCCTCTCCATCTAGGATTTTAGGTGAAAATTTTAATTAGTGTTTTCTTCTTATTTTTCATATTTGGCAAACTTCGAAAGATATGGTTTTATTAGATGCACAATACCTTTCAAAAAAGGTAGAAAATAAAGGGGTTGCTTCAGTAGATTAGGAGAAATAGTGCTTAATAATTTTTATAACATCTATGAATTTTTTCTCAAAACTTTTAAGCAATAAAATGATGTGATTTATGGTTTTGGGTATTTAATTTAAAACTGCATGTTTCTCAAGTTTTTTTTTAATTTTTTAAAATCCAATCTTATTACAGTTTAAACTGAAGAAAAGCGATTTTTGATGACACTAAAAATTTCCTTTATCAATAATTGCATAAAAACAAAGATACTTATCAAAAATCTAAAAACAGACAAACAACTGTTTACTATTTAACTTTCAAAAACCGTATTGGTAGAATTGTATTGGGCATAATTTTGAGAGAAAAATTAATTGAGAATCTAAAATACTAATTGAGAAATAAAATAATAATCTCAAGATCTAACTGCGTAGCGAACTTGTATTTTACATGCATCAAAACATGCAAATAGGCCCAATAATTTATTTAAAATTTTGAATTGGTGTATTGGAAATCGAATTAATGAAAAAAATATATCAATTTATTAAACCACTCTGATTACATCCAAAAGCAACTTACAATCTCTTCAAAACCAATGCTAGCTGTTTTAAAAAAAAAAATTATATCAAAATAAAAATAAAAACTACACTGATACTGCCTTGCACGCTTCACTATTTTTCTTGCTTTTGTCAACCTTGCTTTCTTTAAAGTCCTGACAGAGTAAATAGCCATAATCAGTTTATTTGTGAAAATTAAATAAAGAGGATTAGAAGCATATTTAGAATTTTCCCTTTCCGTCTCCACCCCTTTAACAGTTGAGTTAGGGTGGGAGAGGAAGCACACCTTAAGATAGTTTTAAAAATTGTTATATAAATAAGCAAGTTTAAATATTTTTTTAAAAAAATAAGCTTTTTAAGAAATTTACCTTTTTTTAGTTCCTGGTGTATTAAACCTGGTTTAAATTCATCGTCAGAATGGGTTGACATAGATTTCTGAGCATATTGAAATTTGTGACGATGGCTTGATGTTCTGTTCTTGTGCACCATGTGTATAGATGTGAAACCTTCAGTTAAAGGAACAAATTTTGGTTTCCAGGCAGAGTGTGTCCGATGAAATATGAAGTCTTTGTTGTGTCCATTATGATGTCCATCAAACTGAGAAACCAGGTGAGGTAATGGTGGCTGCTGAAACCACTGAAGACACTGAAGCTGTGTCATGTGAGCCATATAGCAAGACATTAATAAAGGTGACTCTATGATAGGTTTGTCCATTTGATTATGGAGATCAACTAGTGCAATATCTTCTTGTGATGACATAGCTGATAAAAATGAGGTGCTAGAAATTGAGTTAGAATCTGATGGATCGTGGTGATTGCCACACGATGGAGTACGCTGCAAAACAGTAATATGAAGATCACTGTCACTAGATTGCTGTGATGGAGTTTCTTGTATGTCATGCAGTGATCTACGAGCAGTTGCCACTTTTCTATCGATTGAATTCGTACCATTTTTTAAAGTTACATGACGTTTCTCTTCATCTACATGAAACTCATCAGGATTATCACCAGTTTCTGCAGAGGATTCGCCATCTTCATCAGCAGAAAAATAACTTTCTGTGGAATGAGTAGATTCAGTAGACGCAGCTCTACGAACTGATCTTGGGGAATAACTCCTTGCGGCAATACTCGCAAGTGAATGTCTTGAGCCATTATTTTCTCCTCTTCCATTTGGACTTATGTTTAAAGATATCCGTGAACTGTACTTATTTTGAGATAAACCTGGACTTATACTTTCCTCTTTCACCAATGAAATTGGATTAATGTTCGACTCTAATATGCTTTTCCAATCATCCCCTTTCATTGTTGGTTTTCGATCAAGTTTCCCTGCTACGGGAGCAGATTGTGCCATAGAGATTTGATAAGAAGAAAGAACCGATGAACTAGATGGCATAGACACATGAGTTGGACTACTAAATTGCCTTTTTATGCAACGAACATGATTGTATCTCTGTTCTCTGGGAAGTGAAGGAATACTGGAATCATACAACATACTATCTGTGTTGGTGTCATTAACTAATCTTGAGTGATTGAAGAAAGATATTTTGTCATCTAGATAACTTTCTGAGAATGCACTATAACCTCTATTAATAAAATGAGAATCATTATCTGATGATTTTGAAAATGTTGTATCGTTTAGTTTAGTTCTGCTATGAGCATGAGAATTCTCAGTTATGATGACTGATTTTTCAGAATGACTGGAACTATATGGAAAATTGGGTAGATTTTCAGGAGCATCAAATACAAAGTGACCTCTATGCAGTAAGCTTTCGCCATAACCCAAATTATTATCAAAACTGATTTGATATTTGGCAGAGACAGCTGAAATGTCTTCCAAATGATTATTTATGTTGAAAAAATATATCCCATTCTTATTGCTCCCAAAAAAGGAGCAGCCACCAACACATCCACACTTCCCATGAGAAGCTTGAGGTATGGGTGAAACATCTATGGGCCATAAAAACCACAATTTCTTTTTCTTATTATCATGCACACGTAAAAAGTTCTCTTGTTGTGTGTCATCATTTCTCTTCATTTGTGATGTAGCTGAATCAATGAACATTGGACCAAAGCTAAAACCACCGACTTCAAGCCAAATATCTGACGCTGAATTTTGCTGAGACATAATCCCATGACTGACTATATTGTATGCAGATGAACATACTAGATTCGAGCTTATTTTTGCATACTGTTTGAAGTGCACAGACTGCAGCAGCATGCTTAAACCTGACACAGTATCATTTCCATGGAGATTACAGGTTGCAAGTCGCAAAGGAAATACCTAAATCGATGAAAAGTTGATAAATAAAAACAATAACTATCAATAAAAAAGATGTTTAAAGGCTACTCAAACAAATTACAGTGGTTTCTCATGATTGTGATAACTCAAGAAAGAACAATTTTTTGTTAGCATTAAGCTATGTTGATTTTGATTAATAAAAAATATCATAAATTTAACACAAAGACTCTTTTTAATAAAAAAAAAATCGATTGCCTTCTAGAGTAAAAAAAAAGTTGCCTTTGGTTAATCTTGCTCTACAGTCAAGAGCTACACTAATGGGCTATATTGAACACAGTCTGGGATTCCTTTTTAATGATGATCCAAAGACAATACTGGTGCCTTTGTGGAATACACTCCCACAATTTAACTTAAAGGGTAAATGGTGATAACCTCCAAACTATGAATAACAAGACAGATAAGTTTTTTATGTGCTAAAATTTTTTACTTATTTGTAATTTAATGAATTTGCAAAAATATATATATTTTTTTGATTAACACATAAATAGCATAGAATAAGCTAATGAAAGAAATCTAAGTCTTTTTACATGCAATATTAGCCTTGAATCACATAATGCAAAGCTTGTTTATTTTTGTATCCCTTGCAGATTTGTTCTGATGTATCTTTTGAACAGCTGTAATTCACTTTGCATGAATGCATTAAACAAGTAATTTGCACCCCTTGCCCACTCAAATTTTGATGAATAAGTAATAATGGAAATTTTGATAAATGAATTTCAAGCCAATTCTTTAATAAAGAACATTCTTTATTTGCCTCTTTTTTAAAAACCTTTGCTTCTTTGAAGTGTTGTGAAGGAATTGAAATTTTTGATATAGCAACTTTTATAGAGAATGATAATTAAGAACAGTAACTAACCGAGAAAGGTAAAAAAAACTGGTTGCAAAACCAACTTATTTTAATCTTTTTATAGAGGTTCAAAACATCTTTGACCAATATAAATTATTAACAATTATACAGGGTTGCCCCTAAAATCTGGAGAAAAAAATTTCCTGTGTTTTCCCTGCACATATTATACACAATATATTAAGAGGAAACAACAATTACTATGCTCTTGTGTGAGCTAGGCTACTGGATTAACTATATTTATTAGTTTTAATTGCTGGAAAAACAACTGAACATACTTAAATAATGCTATAGTAAATGAAATAGTTTAGTATAGCTGAAATATCATGGTTAAATATCCCACAGATTACGCTTTGAGTGGTCATCATTTTTTAAAAGACAAAAATAAGAAACAAAATTCCCCGTATTTTCCCAATTTGTAAAGAAAAATCAAAATTCCCTGCATTTTCACTGTTATTTTAGGTGACTTTTGAATTCCCTGTATTTTTCAGGTTTCCCCTATTCTCCCTGTGGAGTGGCAACCCTGTGTTATAGTACATATTTACTAATAAAATATTACACAAGTAAATATAAATAACACTGCACCAGCACACAGCTGTGTATCTATAACACTGAATGTGACATTCATCTGAATGTTTGCTACGGCTAGAGAGAAAAACAAGAACCCCAATTCCCCACACCAGCCTACCAAACACATCTCCTGCAGCAAACTCAACATGTCCATAGGGTGGAGCCTTTGAATACTAGAACCTCATCATTCCCTACCAGTTTTGTCCTAATTTTTAATTTTTTTATGAACCATGTCAATTAATGTTACAAGTATTCTCTTAACATTTAACAATATATAATGAAATCTCGTAAAAGTTTCAAAATGTGTTACAAAAAATGCCAGAAGAAAAAAAAAATATTTTTTTTTGCTATACATAAAGAAATCTGAAAAAATGTAATGAAACTTATAAGCATTATCCATTAACTGTTATTCACAGGAATTGGCAGAAACAACAAGCATGTTTGCATTAACTAGAGTTCTATATTAAACAGAGTAAATTTAACAAGACATCAAAGAGCATATATGTCATAGTTAAAGCAAAAATGATAGTTAAACCTAAGTTTAAATGGTTAAATTGAAGTTTATCACTCCGAGTCAGTAAAAGCTGAAAAACTATTCAATACTTCTATGTTTAACTTGCTAAAACATAAAACTAGATTCTAGTCAGTTAAAGCCTAAAGTTACATAATATATGTATGATAAGGTAATATATTATTAGGAAGTACATAAAAAAACTCTTTACCGGTATAATACCTATGAGTCTTGTAGGATATTATGATTCACTACATTGCTTTTTAAGGTTAAGGTTCATAGTTCAAACAATAATGCATATGTTGGCTTCTGCCTTAAATCGACTGGGAATGCTTAAATCAAGTTTTAGCCGACAGTCAATAAAAATAAAAAAACATTGGAAATTTTTAGGCTTTAACTCATAAGGGTCGGCAATCCCCAGTTTTAACTGGTTAAGCATAGGTACCTCTTTTATTACTGCTTTATCTGTAACAAATTATAAGAAGAATTAATAACGAAGAAAAATGAAAATACTTTTCGCTTAATTTCAAATTGTTCATTAAAAATGGTTTGAAGTTGCTTCATGTAACAGTTTAAGAGTGAATATGCACATAAAAAAATACAAAAGGATTTAATAATATAATTCCCAAGTAAAAAATTCATGGAAAAAAACATGCTTTTTATATTTTACCTATCAAAGTGGCTATTAAGAAGCAATAACTACTAAACATTAATTAAAAAGGTAATTATTAAATACTTCAATTTCAATAGCGGTTCCACTTTCAACAATGCACAAATCTATAGCATCAATAGAAAGACGAGTCATCCTATATTTAATATCATCTGGGCTAGGACACACCAAAGTAGTAGTAGTATGTGTGCAGTTGGATTGGGGTATGTCATGTTGGCACAATTTGAAAGCGTGTGGAGGCTGAAGATCACAATCAGACTGTTGCACTTGAAAAACAAACAGCTCAAAACCAGTCACAGTATGATAAACCTAATGAACAACGTAATATGTTTAATTTATTGCTAAAAAAGATTCATGCATTGTGCTGTACTTGTTACAAATTGTAATATTCTTTGTAATAGTTGCTTAAAAGTTCCATTCAATAATATTTGATAGAACAAGATAGTATTCAAGTGCACCATCACAGAAAAAAAACTTACTCAGCAGTTCCCTTTTTTTTCTGCTATGGAACCTTAAATGATTGCAGTTCCTTTGACAAAAACAATTATGAATGTATTAAACAATAAAAAACAACTTTACTTTGACTTTTCCTTAAAAGGAAAACTAAAAAGAACTGTTATAAACATTTAAAATAAATATATTTTTTGGAAACATCTTGTTACAAGAGGATTAAATTATTTGATTTTGACTTCAAAAAAATGATCTGAAATACTAACGCATTTTTTTTAAATCCACATTCCTTTTCATAACTTATTCAGTACATTGTAATTAAAAAAAATTATATATACTTCTTAAAAAAATATTACCATTAATTATATATATTTTTAAAAAAATATTTGGATGTCATTAAAAAATTGTAATATATTGCAATTTTCATAGCCATTTTACTTTAAATAATTTCATAAAGGGAAGAGAAATATTAAGTAAATAATAGATTATTCATTAGATCTAAATATAATTACAGGTTTCAAATATATATATATATATATATATATATATATACACACACACA
>NC_092208.1:42045746-42129582 GCF_043381705.1 Parasteatoda tepidariorum | reverse complement strand
ACAGTACGCTCCTATTTGGTATCATATGTCTAACTTGAGTATCTATGCTAATAGGAAAATTATATTTATTTATCTGTAGCTACATCCAGAATTATGTATTTATATCAAACTTCTTTATATATTCTTTTTTATCTTTCTTATTGTTTAAATAAATATTCTTGTAGATATTTACAGTATCCTTGTAGATATTATTTAATTATTTCTACATCTTTGAGAATATTCTAAAAACAATTTACGGTGTTAAATTTCGTTATTAGGGTACCCTTCCCGTAAACGGACAACTCTCATAAACGGACAAATTTTTTGGTCCCATGAATGTCCGCTTAACGGAGGTTTCACTGTATATAAAAACTGTTTAAAAAAAAGTCTTTACTCTCAGAACCTTTTTAACTCTTTCACAGAACCCTAGGGTTCCATGAAACACCATTTCCATTTTGGAACTGCTGAACTAACTCATTTTTTTTCAAGAATTTTTATCTTACAATTAAAGAAAACAAGCAATAACTTAATTTGGATCTTAAGTTTTCAGTTGGTAACAGGATTTTGCTTCCTTTGTGTTAAGAACATGAATTCCTTACTTATTAAGTAACTAATGAATATTTTTTGCTTCATTTTATGCATTAAAAAATATATTCTGTTGGAGCAAGTAACCATATTTCAAATTTTAAGTATTTTTAAAGAGGTAGTTTTAAAAATACTTACAACCTCAAAAATTTGGTAAGTGGGATCAGCAGACCACATTTTTAACAATAAAAGGGAACAAAAATGGTAATTAGTTCTTTAAAAATGTTCATTTAATTTTTTGTCGGTTAGCATGGAAAAATATAATCTCTTTTCAGCCTGAGTGGAACCAAACTCCAGTTGCAGGTAATGTTAAAGTCGGCAAAAATTTTTAAACAAATCAAGTAACCTGTTATTCTTAATCATGCAACTTAACTAAAATTACCTGAGGTATAGTAAGCCGTCCAGTTACATCTCCAATTAGTACTTCTACAAGCCATGCATACTCAAGAGTTTCACTCTCCAAGGGTCTGTCAACACCAGAAAACATAGCATTGCCACGAACCTTTAAAAAAAATACTCTTATTAGTACTATTACAGTCAAGCAATATAAAATAATTATGAATTGAAAGAACGCTTTCGTGCTTAAAGATTTACTTGAAGAGTCGATAAAACTACATGACCATCTTTTAAATGAGAATGGCAGTCGGGCCGTACAGCAGTATCCACTGTGCTAAGAACTAAAGGAGAAAGAAGCAACTGTAGTTTGGTTTCTTCATAAGTTTTGAACATCTCAAATGCAAACCTCTCTAAGTATAAGCTAGGACATGGTGGATCGTTGTCATTACAGCACTGGAAATATGAACAGATAATAATTTTAAGTAAACATGAAACAGTAACAAATTACATTTATACACGCTGTAATTGTTAAAAACGAAAATTCTATGCTCATTAAAATTTGGTGAACAAAGGAAGAAAAAAAAAAGCTGAAAATTTAGAGCCTAGGGAATGTATTAGGAATACAGAATAACAGGAATACATAGAACAGTTCTTTTAACAATTTGGGATTATTTTTAACATGAAATTAAGCTTTGTGAAAAATGATAAACATTTTTTTTATTGCTAAATTTCAATATTGTGCAGGGTTGCTTGCAGGTACTTATGGTCCATGAACTCTTAGCCAATGCAGGATAAAATAAAACATATTTTTAAAAATAAATCGCACACTATTAGTACAAAATAGGAGATGCAAAAGCTGTCAAAAAAGTGCGCTCCAGTGGCGCAAATGGTAAAGGGATCACCCATTCCACTGATGGAGGCTGGGAATTCGATACTAGAAGCCGACTAAACAACTGTTGTGTATACACATCAATGTGCCATTAAATCTGCCATGGCTGAAAGTCCTCGCCTTGATTGTGGTGTGAAAGTTTGTAAAGAGAGGGTACCAACTCAGGTGTTGCCCCCACTGTCGGACAGGGGCAAAAATTATGTGGCTTTACTCCTGTGATTGCGAAAAGATATACATGAAAAATGGGGCTAAGTGCTTGGCCATGTCTGGATGGTATGTGGTGTGTCAAAAGAATGTATTTACCTACCAATTTCTAACTACATTTATTAAAAAAATAACCAGCTAATAATTTTATTCCTTTCTGAAAAAAAATTCTTATGCTGATTTTGTGTTAAGTAAGGTTTGTCTAAAACTTACCTAAACACTTTCTGAAAATTTTGCAAGTCTTTTAGAATTTGTAAAAGAAAAATGGATTTATCAATTTTTCAGAGATAATACAGAACAAGAATTCTCAGGATGAAACACGGTAAATTAATTATTTTTAGTAGATTTAGGTAATTCATAATGTGCAGGTGGACTTTTTGCAACATGAAAATGAAGTTTATTCCTCTCACAATAAAATAAGAATTAGTTAAGATCGTAAGGATAACAGAATATAATTTGCTTATAAACATTACATTTAAAATCTAAATGAAACCAAAAAGAAAATATTATAAATATGAAACCTACCTTCATTATATGACCCTGTATGTCATGCATTATAACAGACACAGTTATGTCTAATGGTCGAAATTGACGAGGATCAAATTCGTAATTATCTTTTTCATTGGGAGCTGCTGTTGAAACTTGATTTGGAGTTATAATTGGAGCATCAAACTCAAAAAATTTTTGATTTTCTCCGAAATAATTTTCCTGAATAATAAAGATAAATAAAAACATCAATCAATAAATAAGATTCTTTACAATATAAGATATATTTTTTTTAATAATTAAAATAGTTTCAATATAAAAAATTTCAATTTAATAGCAGAATGTTATTTTCATTAATAAGTTTTGTAATAAAATTATAGCTAATACTACACTCATCAGTGTAGTCAATTTTATTTCCTTAGAAATTCATAACTGTTTAGTATATATCTTTTAGCTAGAACAATTTAACTCTAGAAAGTGAGTCTTTAATCAAATTAATTTATTAAATTCTAGGTACAATTGGCAAAGATTCAGAAATTTTAATATCAATGAGATTACTTTACCTTTAGATGAATAAGATGTCGAAGTAAAGAGCCATATAATTTTAAAACTGATGGTCCTATCTCTAATTCAAGATGAACAATGTCCGGAGCTAAGGATGTGGGATCAAATTCTGAAGAATTACACATCTTTTTCTTTCTGTTTTGAGATCCATTTGGTCTAATTGGTGATAAAAGTATTTCTTCTTTCTCGGGGGTGGTTATGTTTAAATCTAAGCAGGAAGCACCACATGGTGGTGTTGGGTGGTAAATATAACCAATACTCAGGGCAACAATAGGCACTGACCAACAATCAACCCAACCAGCACTAAAAGTTCAAAAAAAAGAAAGAAAATTACAAAATAATTTATCAATTTTTTTAGTCAACATACTGACGATACGCAAACCATTGAAGAGATTCTACTCCTTGTGTCCCTAGAGTCTTTCTCAAATACAGAAATGCATATATCGCTCATTTGGTGAAACAATGACGTAACGGCAAAATCAACCTAAATCGAGTAATTATCAGTTACGTCATTATTTCACCAACTGAGCAATATATATTTACATTGTAACCCATAGGGCCACATTGTGTACCCCCTAATACTACTAACTAACTAACTCAGTGGCGCGACAGCCCATTAAGAGGGCCAAGGCCGACTGTGCCCATCTCAGTTTTCTTGACCTTGGGCTCTGGGGTGCAGGAGCATATGTTCCGGTCAGGTGGTCAGCCGAACGCGGAACCCCCAGTGTTAGTTCCCAAGCATGCTTGGTACTCATTTTATCGACCCACTGAAGGGATGAAAGGCTGAGTCGGACCCCCTAATAAGCCTATAATTATTTCTTCTATTGGGGAAAATGATGTAACTGTAAAATCAACCTAAATCGAGTAATTATCAGTTACGTCATTATTTCACCAAATGAGAGATATGTGTCTCTACATTTGAAACAGACTAACTGTAACTATATCTGCTTAATTTCTTTTAATATACACATTTAGTAATAGCAGTCTTGAAAATTTTAGCTATAGCTGTATTGAGCTTAGCTTACATGTTATTAGATAAGAAAACAATATGCTGGAGACCCAAAAAAATACATGATTAAGGATATTAATACAGAAAACACTTCTATATTACATTAACTTTTTAGCTTGTTAAACTGTTACTATATTTCTTATTTTGAAACCTAAGCCTACTTATTTTTAATTATCTTAAAATGTGCCATTGTTCTTTAACAATGAATAAGATAAAGATTATAACGGCAGTTGTTTGCCATATTTGTAAAAATGCTTTAAATACTGCAAATCAATTGAAAAATTGAATCAGTCTACTTAAGTTTCAGCAAATGAACATAATGTAAAATTTGTTTAAAACAGCATGCAGTTCTTTTCATGAAACTCGGAAAACAAATATTCTATAATATTCCACAACAAATAAAGGAGTTTTTTCTTTCATAAAGTACAAACAAAATTATCAGAAAATAGCTTAAATTTTTTTTTCATAGTTCAAAATAATGTCTGCGAGAGATGAGAAATATTTTAAAGGGATTCAATGAGAAACATTTTAAAGGACTATTGTTGAGAAACAAACTGCATTAATCCAGAATATTTTAGTCAACAATGAACTTAGTTAAAAAAAATTTAAAAAAACTCATAGTAGAAAAAGTATTTTGATAGTTTTTATTTTAAATAACCAGATGTACAGAAAATTCTCAACTATTCCTAGCATTTAGAATTTGTTAATCAGTCAATAAATCTCATTTTAAGAAAAGAAAATATAAATATACTTTTAAAATTAACAAAATCACCTTGGCTTTGCCATATTTCTCCATCGTTTTGGTGAGTTATCTTGAAGACTTGGTGAACCATCTCTTCCCGTCAACTTGGCACATTTTTCAAGCATCAATATTATATCACGATTAGAATTCACTTCTGGTAAGTAGAAAACCATATCACAGCTCTCTCCCTAAGAAAAAATTAAAATAAATGCTACATTACACTATTACTATTTAGATCTAAATGAAAATAAATTAAAATCTGTGAAATTTAATATTTTTTCAACAATTTTTGCAAAGATGCTAGCACAAATATTTTCCTAAAAAATTTTCTTTCATACTTGTTTGAAAGTTAAATTTAAAATAAGTTTTAGACAGAATGAACTAATTTTGTCTTAATTATAAAAATTTTCAGTTACATATATATATATGTTAATTACATTGAATTAAGAGATTAAATTTCAGTCTTAAAAAGTGAACGGATGTATCATAATCCAGGAATTAAGAGATTAAATTTCAGTCTTAAAAAGTGAAAGGATGTATCATACTCCAGAACACATATTATTTAATTTGAATGTTCGAATATAAATTTTATTCAGTAAGGAGGGGCAGCATTAAAAAATAAATTGTACTTATTAAATCTTTTATCAGCAAATTAATGTGATTTTATTTCTTAAATTTTTGTTAAAACTGAAAACTAATACTAATCTATTGACAAAGATTTGTATAATTTAGAAATTTCACTTAAAACCTAATAGCGAGTAACAAAAGTTTTTTTCATCAATTAAATATTTTTAATTTATTATTTCAATCATCTATTGAAAATTTTTTATAAATCAGCTTATTTTATGTCAAAATCTGTCTAAAAGCAAAAGTTTTATAATATGTTTTCAATTAGCTATTGAAAATACATTATAAAAGTTTTACTTTTGGGCAGAGTTTGACAGAAGACTAGCTGATTTTTAATAAATTATAAATTTTCAGTGATTTAACTGTATTCAAACTGAATAAGTACAGGAATGAAAAAATTTTACATTGAAAATATTGAATACCATTGACCAATTTTACATCGAAAATATTGTTGAATATTTGACATGTTGAAAATATGACTATTATCTCATTTTCAAAAAAAAAAATTTCAGTATTCTTTATTTCGAAACAATAAGCCATCTTTTTATTTCAAATATAATCTGGTTGCTCAACTAACAACAATTATATTTTTATTCAATAAATAATCCATAACTCAATTAATGTTTCGGTTATTTATAAGAAATTTTTATATAATGCCAATAAAAAAAAGTAGCAGAAATTAAAAAACAATTTCAATGATAATACATTGAATGAATTATGAAAAGGATATGTTTTTACAAAAATTCCATAAGTATTTCCAATCAAGCTTTTAAATTCGAAACAAAATAATCAATATCAAAAATAAATAACTACATTTCTCACAAAGTTTATAACAGTTGTTTCTTGTGAATCATAATCTAGCTTATTTAACTCATTTTTAGTGTATGCATATACTAAGAAGAAATTCATAACTTAAAGCATTTCATTTTTCACACAAAATAATCAGTAGTTTCTTTTTGTTAGCATATTTACAGCTACTATTGACCTTTTCCTACAATACTGAGCTTGTTTTGTTCCTCCTAAAGAAACTCGATCATTTAAGATACCATAACCGAAAAAATTGGGAACTGTGAGAGTAAGGCAATGCTGGTGCAAAGCTCAGGTTTTTGAATTCGATCCTGACAACAAACAAGGCAACAGCAGCGTAACAAGATGCATTTTAAAGTTGTCTGTGTATAAATCTTCTTGGTGGTGAAGGGTGGAAATTAAGAGCGCGNATCAGTAGTTTCTTTTTGTTAGGATATTTACAGCTGCTATTGACCTTTTCCTACAATACTGAGCTTGTTTTGTTCCACCTAAAGAAACTCGATCATTTCTGATACCATAACCGAAAAAATTGGGAACTGTGAGAGTAAGGCAATGCTGGTGCAAAGCTCAGGTTTTTTAATTCGATCCTGACAACAAACAAAGCAACAGCAGCGTAACAAGATGCATTTTAAAGTTGTCTGTGTATAAATCTTCTTGGTGGTGAAGGGTGGAAATTCAGAGCGAGGGGTATCAGCTCAGGCACTATCCAAGTCATCTGACTCAACAATTTGACCTTTTTCTGGGCAAGGTATGGTAGCATTCCTGCCATGCCTTAAAAGACAAATTCCCAAAAAAATGAGACTGGCCTCGATTGAGGAAGCATTATTCAACAAATAAATAACCCAGGTCAAGAAGTTTTCGTTAAAATAAACAAACAAGCGTGATACTGGAAAGGTTAAATAGGGATCAAAAGAAGATACTTAAAATAAATTACATTTGGAAAACAAAATTTTTGTTGCAATTATCCAAGTTCTTGATCTTAACTAATTTAGATTTCAAGTCTGAAACTAATTTGTTTGGAAAGTCACAGTTTTCTCAAAATGGTATTTAAGTTCATTTTTTGTCTGAATGTACTAGTTTATAAAGAACATGTGTGAAATTATCTAAAATCTGTTTCAAAAAATCAGATCACAACAGAAAACAAAAATAATTGTTTGTTACCCAGTGTGCTATTAATTTATACAAATTGGAAAAAATCTTATTTCTTCAACATTATAAATAGGACATCAAAGGATATACCTAATTAAATTTTTTAGATAAAAATTTATAAAAACCAAAGAAATAATCTATTTACCTAGTTAAATCAGTAACTAATGTTTACCTGAATCCAAAACTTTAGGGATATAGTGGGTGGTAAATATTCGATGAAAGGTAAATCAAATGACAGTTCAAACTGATCTCCAGAAACAGCTAAATAGGCTAAGAAAAGTAATTGGCATGACAAACAACATTTTAAAATAAATTAATTTCAGAAAGAAAGAAAAATAATTATTTTTACAAGAAAATTTTAATTTTGAAGATAGAAAGACACATTAATATTAATTTTTTACAAATAGATGTATTTGCTAAGATACTGATTTAATTTAGTTCCCAGCTCCTCGATAGTTCTTGGGGAAAAAAATTTCCCATTTCATTTGAATTATCTTTTATTTGGAATTGTTCCAAGAAGTGTATTTTTTTGAATTTTAAAAATAAAATGTTGAGAGTAAAGTGATTTTAATTTTACATTCCTCCCCCTCCCCTTATCAGCAAAATAAGCATATCACTATTTTCCCTCTTGTGTAGTTGAAGTGAATAATTTTTAATGTTATGAAAAATGAATATCTTATGATTATAATTTGATATCTTTTTGAAACTCAGAATTTTTTATGAAAGTTTTCATTGTGATAATTTAAAGCATAATTTCAACTCTTAAAATTAAGTCAATCACAATAATTTTAATCAATAGTTATTTTTTATATCGCAAAGAGTAACTAACTTTCAAAAAATTTCATTTAAATCGAAAAACTACTTTAGTTGACTTCATTATTTTTTTTTAGAAAATTATTATTTAAGAAATTTTAGATTTAATTCATGGAGCATATTGAAACAAAAAATGATCTTACCATTTTCTTGATGCTGACTTGAGCAGTCGATCCAATTGTACTCATTAACAACTGTGACCAATTCAAAGTCTTTCAGAATTAAGCCAAAGTGCCAAGTATAGGGCACAAAATGGAGAATATCTGGTCTTAATTTTGAAGCCCAATCTTCCATTAGAGCTACAACAAAAGTTTTTAGTTAATAAGCAATTATATATTTATAATTAAATTTTAAACTTAGTTACACTTTCAATAAGAAACTGAATAAAATCAGCTTTTAAATTTAGCAGGTATATACAAAATATGACTGTAAAATTTATAACCCAAAAAGTATCATGATATATTATTCAAAAATTCATTCAAAAACAAGTTTGGAAAATAATTGAAATTGTGCAATAGATAGATGGAAAAAAAATTATGTTTATCAATCCAAAATATTTTTATTACAAAATATCATTTACAGGGAAAAAATTCATGCTATAAATTGTTATATGGCAATAGTTTCTACATTTTACAAAATTTAAAGATAACTTTTTAATTTATTTTTTACAAAAAATCAGAACGTACAGTTTCCTTATAGTTTAACGTCGCTTGAGAAATGTTCATAAAAACTCTTCTTTAAAATATATATATATATGTATAAAAGCTGCACAATAAAAATTACAAAAAATTAAAAATCATCAAAATCATACAATACTAATTATTACACTAGAGAGTTTAATCACTCTCACATAACATATCGCACATTTACGTGCATAAGTACTCTATAGCATAGTTACCAGAAAACAACTTTGGCGTTCAACAAAGCTTGCATAAAAACTATATACGAGACTATGCTGAGCGATAATTGAAACAACAAAATTTCTCTACTACAAGGATGTGTCTGAAAATAAGTTTCCCCTATGAAGTGTTGAGAAAGGTAGTGTAAAAAATACAATGAGATATTAAGTATAAGATGTAAGTTTATTTTCCCACTTAATTAAGAAGTACATTGAGATATTTTTATACTGCTTTATAAGCTTCAAAAATCAAGGCTCTGCATACAAAAGAAGGGTTGCGTAGCTTGTGTGACTTAAGCACTGATTTCAAAGCATCTACTGCTGAGATTCTTTTTTTAATACCGAAAACAGGTGGAAGTAACTGAATGCGACATTAGGGACTGAGTGGTGGAGGAATGTATGGAAGATAGACAATGCCAACATAGAGTAGCAAAATTTTTTTATGTTGCAATCGCAAAGTATGTTCTCGCATAGTCATCCGAGCAACAGAACTTTAGATGTGAGAATACCAGGCCATTTTTTTCCAACTAGCAAGCTTCAATTAGGGATGCTTGGTTAAGTAATGCATAATTTTGGTCTTTAAGTTAATTAGAAGTTAATTGTGTGAAGAGGTGAGTGGATAAGGGCTCGAATTGACATTTTAGTGAATTCACGTAAATAAGCTTTTAAGTTTATTAATTGACAATAAGAAATAAACATAATTTTTTCTTGTTCACAATATTCCATTGCCAAAAAATTTAAATCTCTAACGCTCATTTAAACTGCTTTGTTGCTGCACTTTAATTTGCTGCCAAAAGGATAACTTCATACTATTTAGCAGCTGCTTGATTCCAAATGCACATCGAATCCACTTCACTCTAACAATTCAGAACTTTATTGTTCTGGTTGTTTCTAATGCTACTTGCCAAATTTACCAGCAAGCCTGCTTGGTGAAACCAAGCGAATTTAAGGCAGAGGGCACATTTCTTGTTTTTTAGTGAGGCCAGCTATGGTCGAGAATACGACTTGAGCCACACACACATCACAGCCCGTTTTAAGCTGTGGACCCATTCATGCATCCATTCACAGATCGAATTGATTCAAAACTTTAATATGTATGAACTAATTGAAATATTGTAGAGATAAACATCATATTCAAAAAGAGAAAATATTTTTTTAAAAATTATAATCTTATCAAAAAAAAATATTTACTGTAAACTCAGATTAATGAATGAAATTATTTTTCAACTGTATTAACATTAATAGAAACTTCAATGTAAGTAAATTTTTTCTTCTAAAACAAAATTAATAATATCTTACCATGAAAAAAATGTTTATGAGCATAAATTAAATGTACTGTAGTTTTACATCCTGTTAAACTACAGTTCCACATTTGGTGGTCATTCCATATTTTAGGATATTTAATCCAGATATCAAACTGAAAAAAAGAAAACAAAATTAATAAATGAATGTACTTTTTAAAATAAAAAACTTAAATATCATTTAATTTTTAAATAAAAAGTTAGAGTAAAATCATAAATAAATGAACCAAGTAAAATAAATTTATTAGAAAATGTCAAGCTTGTAAAGAGTATCAAATGATACTCTAAATAAAAAACAAAAGTTCTTTATTTACTCATAACGTTAAAAAGCTGTAAGGATAGATTCAGCAAATGAAAATGAAGCTCTTGTATATATAGAATAAAAAATGTAATACTTCATTTCATAGATTTTTCCAAAAACATTAACAAAAATTTTGTTGTATTCATAATGCCCAAAAATGAGAACAGCTGTTGAATGAATAAAAAAACAACACATACATTTGCACATGGCCAAAAAGTAAAAAAATTAATTGCACCGAAAAGTAACAGAGAATTATATATATATATTACAAAATTTCGCTTCACATTGCATTGCATCACTCACCACTTACTAGGTGCTTAAAAAATAAATGAGGATTTAAAAAATCAATAACAGAAGCTGATAGAAATGTAAAGTTTGTCGTATCCTATTTAAGAAACCAGATATTTTTCTCACTTAGTTTCAAAATGAATGACTAAGTTAGTCAAAAATATGTTGCTGCTAATTGAGAAAAAAGCTAACTTTAAAATCAATAGTTTAAAAGCAATCACCATTTACAGCAAAATGTTACAGTCTAGGGACAGAATTAGCAGATGCCCATGTAAATATTTCAGTTGGAATGGTTTTAACATGCAGCAGAAATCATTGTTTTAAAGCTTCTAAAATAAACAGCACAATTTGTTGACAAAATTTATAACTAATTAATCTGGTTAGGATAAAAACTCGTTTTCTAAGCCTAACTCAAAGAACAATAGAATATTGTCTTCAGACGTGGTGACTCCGGGGATGGAACGTTCGCCACCAATGAGGTGACCCGGGTTCAAATCCCTGTGATGGCTGGTCAATACCAAATCTGCGCCTGGCCTGCACCAACCACAGTGTTGACATAAAATACCCTCAGTGGTAGACAGATCAAGGGTTAGAGTCCCTTTTCAAGCAAACTGTGGAAGGTTTTTGCGGTTTTCCTTTCCATGTAATACAAATAGGGGCTAGATCTATTGAAAAATCCTCCACAAAAACAAATTTCTTCAAATATTTAATCCAGGAGTTTGTTTGTCTTCTGGATTGGATTCAACATTACAAGGCATTCCAATAGAGTTCAACATAAGTAGTCATAAACTCAAAATCGGGTCAGCTGTTCTATGACAGTGATAAAAAATATATATATACAATATATATATTGTATATATATTGTGTGTTTCTTATAAATTTATTTCTCCAATTTTTTCAGACATTTTTTGGACATCTGGTATTCTTGCAATTGGCTGATTTATACAAAACATATAAAACCTGAAAACAGAGTCACTAGCTTTTCAAAACAAACCCTTCAAATGAAATGTTTAAGAATAATTATCTGAAATGTTTTAATATCTATATATTAAGGACTTAAGTAAATATTTTCATACCTCTAGTGTTTCACTCTCTACTAATGATCTAAACTGCAGACTAGTTGAAGCTTCAAGGTGCAACAGTTGACCATTTATTTTAGTTGAATATCCATCATTGTTAATGCGCATGGGGATGGTCACTTCCAAGTATGACCCTTGACCAACATTCATGTGCACTGCATTAGTTTCCTTCCAAACAAATATTTACAATTAATATTTTGAAATTGTAATAAAGGTCTGCCAGCTTGAATTTACATAGGATGCATTACATAAAGATGAATATTTTAAGAGGCATCAAATTTGTACATTTCCTGAAATTTTCATAGACAACCAAAAATGAATTTAAAGGGATAAAAAAGCAAGATAAGAAAGATAAGATGTTCTTTTCAAGGGATTGAATTGAATGTAAAGTTTAACGGCTAAAAGTCAGATTTATGTGAAGAAATTTTCAAAACTTAGAAAAGTTTTAATATTAATGGAGCTGTATAGTGCTTTTTAAAAATATGATAAGGAAAAAAAGCAGGTATCTCACAAATTTGAATTTATATAATAAAAAATAATAACAATAAAACATGTTTTAAAACATTTATATTTCAGTTTTTAGATAAATTAAAAATTACTTTTTCTTTGGAAAATAATATATCAATTGTTGCCTCAGCCAGAGTGTTGAGACGAATATCAAAACTTTCGCAGAATCTTTTCTCACCCACGGCACTCTCTTTAGTAGGAACTAATGGTTGATAATCCTAAAAGAATTTATAAAAATTATTATAATTAGAAGAAATCTACACTTTCAGGGGTACTAAAAAATGGGATAAATTTAAATAAATATTTTAATGAAAATAAATTCAAAACGCAAAACCAAAGGTCAATAAAAATTTTGGAGCCAGGCTTGATCTTTGAGAACCCAGCACATTATAAACTGGACAGGAGCATAATCACGTTTTGGTTCATGAAATTATACAGACAATTAATATTTTAAATTTAATATTGATGTTAGTATATAAAGCACTTATATGCGTGTATATTGTTAAAAAAAACAATGAAATTTCTCTTTTTACATTGACTACCAAGAGCTGAATTATTAAGTGAGAGAGCAGTCATAAGCATGAATATTGAAACATAAATTCTGAAGAAAGAAAATTATTTCTCATGTGGGCAACAAAAATCTGAAACTAACTGAACCATAAGTCAGGTCAAAATTAAATGTTAAAACCGAGCAGTTCATAAGAACAAACTGGATGAGGTATATTTTTGTTTTAAATATTCTTATAAACTTATCCAGTCAATAATAATTTAAAGTTATATTTTAGTTTTAACGATACTATATAATTAAAGCAGGAAAGAAATGGTCTTATCAATGAATATTTGTCACATATGCTTCTTTTTCCTCATTTTCTTACTTTTTCCCTTGGATTTTGTACATTTTACGAGTTTATATTAGGAACTGTTGCGTCTCCAAACACTGAAACTTATAATTCTGTATATAAAGAAATTCTATGAATTATTTGCTCAAAATACAATTTCTCAATAGTATTGAAATGTTTGCCAATTGTGTATAAATAATCATTGGCTAAAATAATAAATTGAATGAAATGTTTATAATCAAATGCTTCAATATATTGAATATTTTGAAACTTTTATTTTAAAAAGAATACCCGCATTTATTGAAAACTGGGCAAAAATATAGAAAAGAGCAAAATAATCTGGAAAAAAAACTATAAATAAAAGCAATCTTGGAGGCTGGCAAGTGCAGTGCATAGGGTGTGGGATCCCTTAGTTATTTTATACAGTGGTCAGATGTGGGATATCTTAATAAGAGTTATTTTATCAGTCAATAAATTGTTTGTGGTTTTTAGCTTTGTAATATGTTGTGTTAACTATTACTTCCATATATTGTTACATAAAATCACCAATTTTAATGCACATTTTTTATGATGTATTTTCAGGATTTTCATGTGCATGGTTGGCATGGGCACATTGTGCATGATTAATTTTTTACGCGATTTTTAAACAATTTAAATTCTTTAAAAAAAATCAATCACACCATAAAATCAATCCACTATTGCTGAATCTTAATTTCGGTTATTTCCTCCTGCAATATCATTCAGTACTGGAGTACTTTTCATAGGAGGCATAAATCAAAATAAACAAATCAAATATGTGAACCTAGAATAAAAAATTATGACATCCAAGTTCGAAAGATTTTTCTTTAAGAAAATATTCTGATTTTTGAATTAAAAAAAAAGAAGGTAAACTATAATCAAGTCTAAGAAAAGAGGGTTGACAACAACAACTATTTTTTAGGTGAAATAGCAACTAGAATAGGGACTTTTTGGCCCCTGTATATAACATAATAGTTTCTTCTCATAATACAAAAAGTGAAAAAATGAAACAAGTTTAATTTACAAGATAAGAATATAATCATTTATACTTGAGGAAAGAAAAACTTATAAAGATGTTCTCTTTGGCGATCTGCCCATGGTCCATAGCTGAAATCAGTTCCTTTGCCACATTTGATATCTAAACCCCACAATGGAGCTGTTGACCGCTGGACCACATCACCATCAGCTAATTCTATCATTTCAGGCTCAGCTGTCACTAACCCTTTAACAATAAAATAAGAGTCATTCCATGTATTATGATGAAAAAAATGGCTCAGTTAAGTTTAAAACATTCAATAATAATACAAATTTTTTTATAAACATTTAAATTAAGTCCATTATTATCCATGAGAATAATACAATAATCCATTTCAAAGTAAAACTGATTTAACAATCATTAACTGAATATTAAACTAAAACTGATTGAAAGGATTATAGTGAAAACATGCATGAAACGTTAGAAAATCCTTCATCTAAAATTTAAATTTAAAAAAATTATGATTTATTAAGTAAAAATTCTTATCAGAAATGTTAGTATTTTTTTTCAGTAATTGTGAGGTGAATTTTTAACCATCCTAAACATCATCGTACGTATAAAAGAAGGTTAAAACAATAAACAACGTGAATAAAGCACAAAGAAAAGAACATAAATTGACATATGTTTCAGTTTTTATAAACAAGAACTTTCCTCAGTATCAAAACGTCAGATAAAGGTAGAGAAATATTTATTAATTACACAGGATAGCGCAATACAAAACAAGTAATAAACAAATAATAAATTTTTTTAATTACATTTTTTAAAACAGCCTGACTTGTTAATATCATATCACCATCTTTATTTAAATGCACACTTCGCAAGTTTAAACAAACTCATTCAGTACAAAGAGGGGTTGCAATAAAAAACTGACAAGATACCAAATCATATTTTCATAAATAAAAAATTTTATGAGAGTTAATCACTACTATTGATCTGTGGTATTTAGAAGAAAAGTGTTGTGGTACTAAAAGTGTAAAGGAAATAAGTCACAAAAGTTAGAAAACTTGAACAAAACTCTGACTGATTTTAAATTTGACATCATCTATTCAATTATGTTTTTCATTAAAAAAATATAAATACATAAATAAAATATAAAAATAAAATAATATTAAAATAAAATAATATAAAAATAAAATGATATAAAAATAAAATGATATAAAAATAAAATAATATAAAAATAAAATATAAAAATAAAATATAAAAATAAAATAATATATAAAATAAACAATGTATTTTTAATAAAAACGCTTAAATGATAAATGCAGAATGTTATGACACTGAATATCCTAAATTTCCAGTAAAAATTAATAAACAGATGCTTCTAACAAATACAAGAATTTTTGTGTAAACTTTTGCACTTGGTGATTTAAGTCTAAAGTATTATCAAAAATGACATTTTAAAAAATAAATTCAATGAATTTTGATATTTTTTTAAAAAAATTTCTTATTTTAAGATAATTTTTTTACGGTTTTCAAAAAACTCTTTTATTTGTTTAGTGGCATAGATGAAACTAGATTTTCTAAATATTTAATAGACATCAATGGCTTAAACAATATCAAAAATAATACCTGCTTCATCTTGATAGTAATAGAGATCCACAAAATTGGATTGAAATACAACAAAACCTTCTCCCATGTAGCGGGGTGGTTCATCACTCAGACCTGTATATTTTGGACTTGGAGCCAGAATAATTTTAAAGTTTTCTGCTTTACATTTAGCTATATGGGTGAAATTATCTAATCTAGATGATGCTGGTTTGGTGGTATATAAAATATGGGCTTCTTCAAAATTCACAGATAATGTTGTGGGTAGTAAACGATTTCCAAATACTAATCGACCCTAAGAAAAAAAACATAGGTAAGTACACAGGGAGCCTCAGTTGAACATTTTGGAACTTCTAAGAGGTTTAAGGTGCCGACTAGAAATCATATAGCAATGCTGGTTGGAGATGCTTTCCTGAAGCAAGGATGTACATAAAAACATCATAAAGAAAAGAATTATAGGAGAATTTATTATTTAATAATAAATGTACCAAAGAAGGAACATGGATCAAAGAAAATGTTAAAAGTTTCTTCTGCTGACTGCAATACAGACCTATCATCAACGGCACAAAGAAATTTGAATAGTCTGGGATAATACAGGCTTGTCTTGAATTACTCTGGCACAGGGCTCGAAAAACAGCCCGTCCGCCCGTCCTCGACGGTCAAAAATTCTCCGCGGACAACGAATTTCTCGAATCCGACGTCCGCCCGGACAGCCATTTTCCGTTAATGTTCGTGATACATTTTCAATTTTTGTTATCTTACAAGAGTCTTGTAAGTTACAAGGCAGCAAAATGACAGCAACATATTGCGCATATATTGATGTTTTCTCTGTCTGTGAGTACTGCAGCGGTTGAAAGGGGCTTTGCAGCAATAAACTTACAAACAAACACAATACGTACTGGTCTTAAACAAGAAGCTTTAAAAGCAATTATGAGCACCTACCTAAATGAAAACCCCTTTCAGATTTCTGTTCAGAAACCTCTGTAAATCATTGGCTTGATTGTGGAACTGGCAAACGTCATATTTGATTCATTTAAGAAACGCAGTACCCTCGGTTAACTTGACATTCCAGATAACTTGACCCTTGTCATTTAAATTATTTCATAAAAGAAATACTAGGTTACTATTAGTAACCTAGTATTTCTTTTATTACTGTATAATGTAATCCTAGTAACGACTAATTCATTGTGCAATTTATATAAATGTTTGCAATAAATAGGAGAAAATTATATTTTTATTTATTTAAAAGCGACAGGTTAGTTTCAACGGAGGACGGGTGCATTGTTGGACAAGCCGTCCTCGGGGACGGGTAAAATTTCTGAGTTTTTTCGAGCCCTGCTCTGGCAGATACTTCGATTCTTACAGCCAGCTTCTGAGCAATCTCAACGCCATCTACTGCTTCAAAAAAGCATTTCCGACCCTGCATCTCTATGAGATTTTGAGCTGTCAGGACTCATCCTACCCCATTTAGAAGTTCTAAAATGTTTTAGAGACATTCCATAGAAATAAAAAATTAAGGAAAATCTAGAATGAAAAATTCAGGTATAAGAAAGTAACAAGAACTCATTTTTTTAAAAAAAAATTAACGATTATTTGGTAAAAAATGTACAAAAATATCGACAAAATATAAAACTCAATTACTAAGAAATCAATACAGATAACTTGAAAGCACATTTTAACATATTACTTACTTTCTTGCTCCCGTGATATTTCCGGGCTGGAGTGTTCAGTAGTAAAGCGCCAATAAGAATAAAATTAATTCATTTCTCTAGCCCGGAAAACATTTTATCTCTCATTTTACTCACCAGATGGCACTACCAGGATATTTTTAAGATAATCGTAGATAGTTTGCGAAGTTTGCTGCTCCAGAAACTAATTCATTTCTCTTGCCCGGAAAGCATTTTATCTCTCATTTTACTCACCAGATGGCAGTACCAGGATATTTTTAAGATAATCGTAAATAGTTTGCAAAGTTTGCTGCTCCAGAAGAGATGAAAACAATAAGAGATGTAGGAAGGAAACTTGGTACTACTGCCCAGATTGTGACGTTGGCCTCTGTATCTCATGCTTATAAATTTATCACACAAGAAAAAATTACTAATCTTTATTTATATTATACGTAAGTTTAATAAAATTCTTTTCTAATGTTTAAAACATATATTGCTAGAAAACTAACATTAAGTCATAAGAACGTTGGCCTTTCCTAAAAATTTAATTTTCTTAAAATTTCAAGCTAAAAACAAATCGAAAATTAAAAATAAATATATATATTGTTCATACACATATTTTTATATAATTTTCAGGGATAAAAAAAATAGGCACTTTTATGACTGTTTTCTTGAAAATGAACCGATTGTTAAGGGGTTAAAGAACTTATATCCAACTTACAGTGGAAATCTCTGCCTTAATGACAGGGATTAAATCCCGCCATTCATATTTCGGGACTTCATTCTCTTCATTTTTATCCACTGGTGTTTGAGTATCCCCTTCTCCACCAGAGTCTTGCCAATAAGGCTCAGATCCAGATGGGATAACTGATGGGTCCAATCCAAACAAGTGTTCTAAGCGGGAATAGAGCTGTGATCGATTGTAGAGATGATATTCAAATCCATTTAAAAGTATTGAAAGTCTAGTGTCTGAATGAGATAAATCTGAAATATAAAACATGTATTGCATAAGATTTTAACATAAAATTTAGCATCATTATACTTTTCAACTAAATGTATAACATTGACACAGCTTAAAATTATTGGTACTCCGTTAGTCATGGACCAATAAAATCTGACTTAGACCACCATAATATAATTATCAGTGACCCACTGGACCAGCAACCAATCATAGAAAATCAAGTGTAAAGATATGGCATGCTAGTTTAATTTTTGGATTTGGGGTTTTCTCCATTTCTTTTGTATCAAAATGGTATATCATCATAAATATATATGTTACACTTTCTATGATTTTATGCTTGATTTGCTTTAATAACTTCCTTTTTTTAACTTTTACAATCAACTTATAGTAAATAGTACTAGTAAAATACTTGTACGCAATAATCAGGGGTCTGTCCAGACCGAATGTACTACCGTTTAGCGGTACCTTCACAAATTTAACTTTAGGAAAAACGGTAGTTTCACAAATTTAATTTTAGGAAAAAGAGTAGTTTCACAAAATACTTTTTCTTAAAATTTTATATTTGTATTCCTTAAGAAATGATAAATCCATATTCTTGCCATATTTTTGTGTTGGATTTTTAAATATAATTTTTAATTTTTCACAAATTATGTCTAAATTTTCACAAAATAGGTACCTCTCAGAAAAAGCTAGACAGACCCCTGATAATCTACTTTTAATAAATATGTAACATTTAACACATTTATTAAATTATAATGATTTAATTTTAGTTTATACAAAGCTTTATTTGTATTAATTACTTAGTTTACAAAATTTTAAATATGAGTGAAATCTTTTAGTTACAGGTTTTAGGAATAGTAATTAAATGTTCTTACTTTGTTAAATTTTTAGGTATAATTTTTTTTCTACACTAATAGAAGCATGTGAATATTTGTGAGAACGAGTGAAATCTTTTAGTTACTGGCCCTTAACAATGATTAAATTTTCTTACTTTCTATCCCTGTATCATATAAATAATTATGAATTGAATTCAATAAAAAGTTAATAGCACATGGATGAATTGGATACATCTCCAAGAACAAATAACAATAAGAACTCTGGGTAACAATATCAAATGATGTAACAAACTGAATTTAATACAAAAACATAAGGGAAAAACAAACAAAATAAATAAAGATTTATTAAACTAGATAAGGGGATTAGAACTTTTGTTTATCTGAAGAAGACAAAAGATGTTAAACAATTATTTTAGAGTACTCTTTGGGCTCAGGTTTATCATGAAGATTTAACATCAAAATAATTTCAAAATTGAATTATTTTGAATTTAAAAACAAAATTGAATTTTGGTTTTAAAAGATATAATATAACCTTTTTCTTATTTCATCACCAAAGAGAGAACAGAAACTGCCGATTTAGCTCTTTATCTAATATATATATATCAAATAAAATACCCCTAAAACTTTCAGTACCCCTAAAACTTTCAAAAAATTAATTCTGAGAGTTTTTTCATTTTTGTTATATTTAATTCAAGACCTCTTCAACGATGTATAATTTTGGTGTTTACTCAATTTAGAAGTTAGTTAAATTAAGATTTCAAAATTTAAACAAATTATCCACTGGCTGAGCCACACTTACATTTGAAAGCCCAAAACATAAACACAAGATTCAATTCAAGGAAATATTATTATCAAAATTGATTAGAGATTCAAGGAAATTAATTCTAAGATCAACACTACTTAAATATGTTTCATACAATTTTTAAAGGAATGTTTTTTTCCTAACAAAACTAAGTTTCCAATCCTGAAACAGTTTTACAGAAATAGAAACAAAAAAATACAGATACAATACCTGATACAAAAAAGTTAAATAAATATTTCTTTAAAATTAAGCAAGGAATGGACATTATTTTAATAGAGTAAGACATTTACTAAACAAAGACAGATATCACGATAATTTTCAATTGCTAGACGTACATAATTAGATTTCATAAATTGCAATCAGCATGACAATAACATACAAATAATCTAACGTTCATTATTTTTTTCAGTACTACAGTAACTTTGCATAAGCACTTTTACTATGATATTCAATACTATTTGTCTATAAACTAAGAAGATCACAAGTAAAATTCTTTAAGCTTACATTATAGAGTTGAATTTTAGGAAAAATGTGTATTTAAATGACTTTTATGAATTGCCACAGGAGTTTTACATAATTTTAAAACAATTTTGATAGATATGGTAGGAATTTTTCCCAAGTATTATGAAAATATATACCTTCACTTATTTCTTTGCGAACATAAGGATACCACCATCTAAAAATAATCCAACCATCCTGCGCTCTCCATGTGCAATCTTCTGTAATGTATGCAACATCGCGAAACATAATTTTTCCAGAAAGTACAGATATAGACAATGATCCTAGAAATAATAAGTTATTAGAAAATATAATAATGTAGAAATTAAAAATTTATGAACAATAATAAGTAAAAACAATGCATATCTATTCTGTAAACTTTAATTTTTATTTCAACTAATCCTATAAGTTTTAAAAAGTTTATTTTTAGTGAAAATAAAAGTATACTTAATATCAGAACTTACTCAACGGAATTGATAACAATGTAAAGATAAATAGGTATAGAAAGCATTTTTATTAAATGCTCTTAATGAAACATTCTCGAAATTATTTTCTTTAGTTTATTTTTGTATGAATTTGTATTCAGCATGTTGGATCAGTTTGGTACATTAAACAAATTATTGCTAAAAGGACATATTTTGTTTTGTCATTTAGGATAAAATTCGCCATGATTAAGCATTCTCTAAATTATTTTCTTTCGTTATTTTTGTATGGATTTGGATTTAGCATGCTGGATCAGTTTAGTACATTAAACAAATTATTGCTAAAATGACATGTCTTGTTTTGTCATTTAGCATGAAATTCGTCATGGGTCCTTAAAAATTGCTTGATATAATGGTATTAAAATATGCCACTGTAAAATTAAGCATGTATGATAAGTATATGTTTCTATGATTAAGCAAATGTTTACATGATTTAAGACCTTAATAAAAGAAAGTTCTAAGTGACATTTTTATAATTTTAGTAATTAAAGCTAAGCTTTAAGATATAAAGACTCAGCAGAAAGCTGTTTATGCATTTCATTTCTTTATTAAATCTCTTTTATTTAGTGACAGAGTTGACAAAAAAATGAGTAACATATAATATAGCTGACAATAACATATTTAGAACCCTAATTTCCACCCCTTTTTTAGAATAACAATTAAATTAGAAATGCAATTGAAATCAGTTACAAAAAAATAATTTGAGATAATATATTTATTGTTAAATTATTTTAATATAACTAACATGCTCTGTGGCTTCTACGAAACTAAAAAAAAAGGGGGGGGACATTAAAAAAAAGAGAAAAGGATACATATATATCATACCTACTTTAACGTATCCATATTTCATAAAATGGTTCAAGATTTTGGTTACTATGAAGCCAATTACTCTTGAATTGTAATATGTTATATATATTACCCAGCTCATAGCCATTACTAAAGCACAAAGTAGCCATGCTAAATTGGAATCTAAAGGTATATTTTTCAAAGGTGCAGTATTATTCCATGTTGAAACTGGCAAGTGACTGGTAAGAGGTGTAAATGTACTTGTAGATAGCAGATCAAATCTAAAAAAATTTAAAACTATTAAATTATGTTTTATATAATATAAATTTATGCACACCATTTTACAGAATGAAATTAGGAATTGATAGATTAATAAACATAATTGAACTCAAAGTTTTTTTGTTTTTTTTTTTTTACCAAAGTATATTAAGCAACAATTAGTTTAAAAAGTTTACCTAATCTATAATCCATAAATTTCAGCGCAAAATAGTGACAAATTTACAACACAACATAAATTTTACAAAACAAAAAATAAAATTTATAGCATACTATACAATACATCTTTTGAGTAGATACCATAAATTTCTAATATCTTATCTGCGTCAGTTTTAAACACTTAATTTGCAGAATCATTACAGAGGTTCAAAATTTGTTTCCTGGCTAGTGAGAAATCAAAGGTTGACTTATTGATCAAAAAATATAGCAATAGGTTTAAATAAAGTTTAAACTAAATTTTAATTAACCTGTAATTTCCTTATCACATAATGCATATTAACTTTATTACCTATTTTAAACCAGCATTAACACTTTTATTTGAATTAGAAATAATTTTAAATAAATTTACTATGATGAAAATTAATTTTATTTTTATATAGGACAGAATTAGAATTTTCAAATTCATTTTTACATTTTAAACCATATGATTTCTTTGTTTAAATGAAAAAGAGAGTTAAGTTTAAAAAAAAAGTAAAAATCATTATTAAAGAACTAAAAACTTAAAATGTAATTTTTTTCATGTGAAACATCAAAAACCCATTTAAGAATATCCCAAAACAGTGGCTTCCAAACTGCAAATCTTGGCACACACACACTTCCTCAAGGGGAAGGATGCAACAATGTGTCATAGCTCCAAATCTTAAGTTTGTTATTTAATAGTAGCTTATTTTTCCTTAAAAGATAAAATGTTCAGCTGATAATTAGAGTCTTAAAAAATTTCCTAAGATAGAAAGCTAAAAAGTTACTTGTCCAGTTTATTTTACCAATATATCATTTCTTTGACAGGATAGTTTCGTCTATAAAAGTTATTTAGTTGAAAAATCATTTTAATTAAATTTCTTCAACCAGGTCCTAGCATCAATAGCCTTGTTTCATCAAGAGGATAATTTCAAATCAAATAAAAGTATAAAATAAACAGAAAGAATGTTGAGTTATTTGTTTTCAGAAATGAAACCCAAAAAAAGAAAATTATAGACATTAACTCAAGTGAAAATTTAGAGTTCTAAGTTATTCATTTTTCTAAGAACACTGCAGAAAAATAATATTTAAAATACCACGAAAAGTCTAAAAAGAATTCACAATCGCCTAGAATTCAATCCTACAATTATAACTAGGCTGATTTTCCTGAAATCAGGTTTATAAAAAAAAAATTTCCTGAGGAAAAAAGTTATAAATATTTTTCTAATAACATCAAAAAATCAAAGCTTTAGCTAATTATAAAAGTTGTGCAATAAAGCCATAAACTGAATGTCAGGTTAATTTATTAAATAGTCACATATATCAATAAATAATTTATTTTTTTTTAAAGTAAGGACAGTTGTTCCGTTATTTAAGGAAGTGTAGAGTAAAAAATATTCCAAAATAAAAGTTAAGAAGGCCCACAAAATCAAGCTCTACGCTCACAAAAACTGTCAAAGGCAACTAGACTTTCTAAATACAAACCTAAAAGTTGGAGATGACATTTTTATGAAAACTATTCACAGATCTAGCCGCTAATCATAATAACAATTGCACTATTTTCAAGCATATATTCCTCCGTTTAAAAATTTTTAACAATGCAAAAGAAAAGTTATTATTATCTGGGCACATTGGAAAGTTTAAGATTACAAAATTTAAAGGCTAAAACAATTATAGACGAATAAGGAAATAGTTTAAATTTGTCTGTAAATAAAAACAATTTTATTGATTGCAGATACAGGAACAATGAAACGCTTCTGGTTGCTTCTTTCGGTTCATATTAATGTTGATTTGAGAAATAACCTCTCCAACCAAAATAGTTCAGACAAGGCTGAACTAGATCTGCAACTTATTGTACGGTTACAATCAAGTTCAGCCTTGTTTCAGTTCCTGCACTCCGGTCGTGGCGCTAGTAGTAGGAAACGGCTAAGTTTTCGCGGAATTTTCTCTTTCTTAACATTGCAATCACATACTCGCGCTGCTTAATTGCCTTATTAGAAACATAAGCAAATAATATTTGAGCTGAATATTCAAAGGTGAATATTATGAATATTGTGCTGTTTCCAAAAATATCAAGTTCTATTTTTTCGGACAAAGAAAGAAATTTAAAGTAAATTAAAATGGAGCTTGCTAATCCCCAGCGGTGGCAAAGAAACCTTTATTTCTCACTATCTTATAAAACGTACTTTAAACTTATAATTCAAATATTAAAGACTTATTTTATATTCATTTATTTATTCATATTTTTACAGCAAATTTATTTAATTACGTATTTAAGAAAAATTCACTTGATTTTTTTTTCTTTAATTATAAAATGTTTTTAAATTAAATATTTTTAAACCTATATTTCTGAAGACTAATGATAAATTTTAACCTAGCATTAACAATTTGTTTTTGTTTTTTTTTATTTTAATAAATTGAAAAATAATTTAATAAAAAATAATTTAATAAAAAATAATTTAATAAAAAATAATTTAATGAAAAAGAATTTATCAAAATTTAATAATGACTTACTCTAACAAAACACTCCAATGTTAACTTATTGTAGTATCATACTTTATTGATTTTTTTTTCCAGCACTGTACTGGTCGTAAAGACGCGGTTCCCTGTAGAACACCGAAGTCAAACATCACTGGCTGTGTTCAGTAAGCAGGTGTGTGACGACTTTGATCAGCCTGCTTAGGGAGCGAGGGTGTGTGTTATGAGTCCTTGTTAAACAGTTCTACCGTAAAGTGCTCGACTTCGCGCAGGTCATCGGGTTACCAAAGTAGGGGTGCCATCCCCTCTGCAGAGGATCAAAATTGCGATGGCATGTCTTCGGATCATTCTGAGGGATGTTTCCTAGATCATCGCTAATAGCCCATTGTGCAGCTCCAGTAAGACGTAAATAAAGTATAGTTCGTTCACCAGGAGTTGACACTTGGCTCCGCCTTCATCACGTGGTATCGGATGGTACTATTTCGCTATTTTGGGGAGAAAGATATGAACAAGGCTGCTATTTGGCGATCGTATGACAAAAATATTTATTTCGCAATCTTCATGTGCATATTTTGAACATGTGCATTTTATTTCATAAACTTGTTGATATTTCTCTCTTTTTATTGAATAGTTTGTTCTTTTTGAGATATTTTGCTGGGAAAAAGTTTTTAAATATAAATTAGCTAGAATAACGAAAGGTATAATAGCTGATGATAAAGCGAAGTAAGTGACTGAAAAAGAATTCACTGTTTGTGTTTGGCCATCACCTTCTACATCAGAAAGCCTCCACACGGTTTCTTATAAGTAGTCTGCGCAGACTATTTAAAAAGTGAACAGTTTGAGCGCATGAAACCAAATTCTATTTTAAAAGTGACTGAGAGGAATTTGTCATATATATTTGAGAATTGAATCTGTAGTGGTAGACAAGTAAATAAGACAAACTAATCATATTCAAAAATTAAACAAATTTTTAGACATATATTTTCTACCACTTTTTTATTTTTACTAGATTTTCTATTAAAGGGCTCTTTCGTAAACTGGTTTGCCTTCATAGTGGTCTGATTGGACTACCTATAAGAAACCGTGAGGAGGCTTTGCGCTCATTAGAGGTTACCTCGATTTCAAGCGGGGAAATGTTTTTCTTGTTACTCCCCCGCGCTGAAATGAACTCTGCTTCCGAGGAGGTGGAGCCAAGTGCCAACTCCTGGTGAACGAACTATACCTATCTACCTACGATCATGTTTTGATTTCATTTATTTATTTTTTAACCTAAAGATTTCAGTTTTAATTAAACATTATGCTAATAAATAAATTTTTAAATAAATGCGTGCTGCAATTTTTTCCAGTAATCGGTTTCAACACTTTTCATAAATTAATCTAGTTCGATACTTAATTTAGGTCATACTAGAGCTGCACAATGGTATATTTGCTACTGTCAGGGAAACATCTCTGACGATGATCCGAACACATGGCATCGCAATTTTGATCGTCTGCAGAGGGGATTATAATAATAATATCAAAAAAATAATAACAATAAATTTATCAAATATAACACATTTAAATACAAACTATCCAGAGACAGTGGAATTGAGATTAACATATGCTATCAGCGCATGAATATGTGATTTGGCACAAGCGTGCTACGCTATATGAGTTAGTTCATTGGGATATCTAATGCAATGAGGATTGTTTTTACGATTCTAGTTCTAGTACATATAGCCCAATTGTTG
Source organism: Parasteatoda tepidariorum (assembly GCF_043381705.1). Taxonomy (NCBI): domain Eukaryota; kingdom Metazoa; phylum Arthropoda; class Arachnida; order Araneae; family Theridiidae; genus Parasteatoda; species Parasteatoda tepidariorum. Next base: position 42,102,887 of record NC_092208.1, on the reverse strand, counting down.
TTGTTCCTAGTGACAATCAGACAAGCCAAGCTCACCAACCAATTCGTTGTCCTAATTGAGTCAGGAAGGAGCACCTTACGTTTGATCGTTTGATACGTATATATATATGTGTGTGTGTGTATGACTTCCCTTTTGTTACGCATAACAAAAGTAGGTTCATTGTCTCTATAAAGGACAAGTAAATTATAGAATAAAATGTGGTTCATCAACACATCCCACCGCTGGTTGCAATCACTGCTGCCCCACAATGTATAGTAAGCGTTTGCATCATAGCCGAAGATGAGCAATCTTCACAGATTTGGATTGCACCTTCTCCAATGCACTGTGTCATTGCCACACTGGGGAACCAGGGCTCTTCTCAGTAGGTAATTACTAAGGGTATAGGTAAGGAAAATAGTTGTTATTGTAGTTTATTAACTTCGCACTAGAGCTGCTCAATGGGTTATTGTGCACTGTCTGAAAAACATCCCTGAGAATGATCCGAAGACATGTCATCACAATTTTGATCCCCAGCAGAGGGGATGGTATCCCCACTTCGATAGCCCGACGACCTGCGAGCGAAGTCGAGCACCATAAGGTAGAACAATTTAACTAGGACTAATACAGCACACCCTTGGTCTCTTTTCAGACTGATCCAAGTGGTTATCCACACTGACCACAGCCAGTGATACTTAACCACTGAAGGACTTAAAATTAAATAGAATGCTAACGTTGTCACAGTTGCGCAAATTTTAGCGATCTGCTCCCCACCCCCCTTTCTTTATCGTAGTTGGTTTAAATCTCAGTGAAATATTTTTTTTCTTTTTAAAAAAATTTATTCATATTTCGAGAAAAATGCGCTTATTAAATTTTCTTTGTAAAATTTAACGTGTAGACATATTTCTAAAAAAATAGATAAAAATATTTAATATTTTTAGGTTAAACAACAGATAAAAATATTTAAATTAAACTTCGTACATAAATATTTAAATAAAATAATGTTTCTGTCATAAGTATTTTAATGCCATTTTAGTCATTGTAGCAAAGGTTATTTGCTTTGTTATTTGCATTATTGTTATTTGCTTTGACTTATTCTGTGGTAATCTAATTTTAAGATTAAATTGAAACCAAAGATTAAATAAATTGCATCAGTTAATTTTATAACATTTTTAATAGAATATTCTGAGGAATATTTTATGTTTTTCTTCTGTGGTCAAAACTTTTGATCTCTGAAACTCCTTGAAGATATTTATTTCAATTTTGAAATTTTTTCCAATTGTAACTTTCTATCTTTATCAGCAAAATGGCGTATTAAATTTGAGCTAAGTTTCTCTACATAAGTTAGAATGTTAATTAACCATAAATTAATTAAATACTGAGCCGTATTGAGATCGAATTAGTTGAAATATAATTCTTTCTCGTCTACTTCTTTGACTCAACTTAGATTTATTATTTGTTTATGTATTTTATTACAACAGTGATACATTTTTGTTCTGTGTACCTGGAAACTACGGTGCATAATTAGTTTATTTATGTTCCACGCTTCATGCTATATATAGTGAAAAAATTGAACTCTTTGAGAACTGTTCTTTCCATTCTATTTCGAGTAAGTCAAGCCCGTCGAGTATCAATTCTCTTAATTGATACATTCCAAATTCTTTCACAAAGATTCTTTCTCAAAGATTTTAATTTTTTCACTATATAATTACATAGAGACTTAACACAAAGATAGGCACGAAGCCATGTGGAACATAAACAAACTAATTATGCATCGTAGTTTCCAGGTACACAAAGCACAAAGATATCACGGTTACAATAAAATACATAAGCAAACGATAAATCTGAGTTAAATAAAAGAAGTGGACGAGATAGATTGATATTTCAATTATTTCGATCTCCGATACGATCCTGCATTTAATTAATTTATCGTTAATTAACATTCTAACTTATGTAGAGAAACTTAGCTCAACTTTATTACGCCATTTTGCTGATTAAGACTAGCTGGCGCTGACGTCACATGTGTGGATGAGTGGTCTTCTTCTTGAAGTGCAAGCACCCAATTCATAAAGTTTTCCCCCATTATTAAATTAAATAACAAAGCACAAAGAATAACCTTTGAAAAATATGTTTTCTTTTTATTGCTGTACACCCATCATTTTTTAGATTCAGGTGATTTTTCAAACAGATCCTTTTTTAGTGAAAACACAGAAACTATAGACTATAGTATATATAGAAACTATAGTATAGGAAACTTTACAGAAGAAAGAAAAAAGAATTCTATATTAATATCTGATGAATGTAATTGCATACAAATCTGATAACAGTTTTATAAATATCCATGGTTTTTATTACAAAGAAGACTATGCATTCATACGAACTAAACGTAGCAATCGGAAACAACAAGAAAGGTTATTCAAAATAAAAGCAGACGATCCCTAAAATTAATCTCGACATGAATGAAACATAAACAACAAAATCTATTTATGTATTCATTTTAATCTCAAACGAAGACACAAAACACTGTTGAAGCTGTCATGATGTAATATAGCAAAGAGATTGATTATACGATTTCCATTTCAGCGCTCTAAGAAATGCCTTCTAATTAGGCGGCATGTTCATTGCATTCATTAAGCCTCCTTTTTTTTCTCCTTATTTTAACTGAGAGATTGTAAAAAAAGGAATAATTATGACTTCATTATAAAACAAATGCAGGTGGTTTTGTTTGTTCTGTGGAACATTAGGAGTCGTGTCACAAATCAAAAAGCTATGTCAGTTGATGGCGTTTATCCTCGAAGATGATATGATGATTTAAGTAATACTTAATTACGAATGACTTATATGACAGGTATATGTAAAGAAACGCAAAAGCGATTGGCAGGGTAAGATTAGAATTGCTGTTTGATTCAATTTAAGTAGTTGGGAGTAATTGTACGTATTAAGAATTTCTAGAAGTAATTCAAAATTACAGATATGTACTAAAATTCGCATTATACAGTCAAACCCCGCTATAGTGAACCTTCAAGGGACCGACATTTTGGTTCACTATAACCGGGAGTTCACTATATCCGTTACGCAGGCGATTTAACTAATGGTTCCCAAACTCCTCCCTTTTATTACACATTATTTAAATAAATGACTGAAAAATATTATTTAGTAGCCAAAAATGTGTTATTTTTCATTACTCTTCGTCTTGCTTACAAAAAAGAAAAAAAAATTAGTAATCTTTAGTTGATGAGCAATCTCATAATCCTGACAGAAAATGCATATTGATCCCACTGACACCTTACAGGTGCATTATCTGCCAGGGTTGGAAATATCTGCTTGGTTTGTTTAGGGATGGGAAAGTGAGATAAAAGAAGCTTATCGCTAAATTCCCCTCTATAGATGGTTTTAAAAATCGGTATATGTATTTATTTTAAAGTAAAAATTTCAAAATTATTACAAAAAAAAAAAAGAAAAAAATCAGTTGAAGACAGAAAAAAGTTCATTATATCCAACTTCCTCACTTTTTTGGTTCACTATATCCACAAAAAATAACATTATACGTGTATAGCAAGGCACGGGACCTAACATTTCGTTCACTATATCCGGGAGTTCACTATAGCGGGGTTTCACAACCATAAGAAGCAAAAACACTTAAAGAGGAAATTAATCACGAGAAGAAAAAATTTATCATTTTTAGCATTTCTTTGGCAGAAAAAGATAGTTTTGTCTAATATAATTTATTAATAGAATAAGTATTTATATACAACATGAAATTGATGCCCAGATTTTTTTAAGCAGAACTAAAAGCTAATACATATCAAGACGGAAAAGAGTATGAACTGGAAAGTACTGGATAAATAAAATACTGCAATATAATACTTTAAGAAATAAATAATAGTATCATAACAAGTAATTCTTATATCAGACAGAATGACAGTTAAATAGAATTGTTTTTTATAATGTAAATTATTCAAATAATTGTACTGAAAACTATACACTAGTAGTTAAAGTTAAATAAATCACTTTTAATAGTTAAAAAATAGTTAAACTCGTTAAAGTCAACAATTGGATATCAGCAAGTGACGTGGAAGTAGGTAAGTATAGAATTATATGACAATTCAGAATCCTTTATCTTCTGAAGTCAATCAGGTCTGACACATACGCGTGACGTCACTTACAGATATTCAACTACATTTGATTTAAATCACATGGTTAGGTATAATCACTTTACTTCTTCTGGAATTACAAGTACCCAATGGGATACCTGCAAGTGACGTAGTGTGGGTATCTCGATCCTGATTGGTGTTGAAACATGTCATTTGTTTACGATAGCAACTGTTCTTTCCATTCTATTTTGAATAAGCCAAGGCCACCAAGTATCAATTCTTTTAAGTGACACATTCTATATTCTTTCACAATAATTCTTTTTACAAATATTTAAATTTTTTCACTATATATTTCTTACCTAACACAAAGACAGGTACGAAGTCATGTATAACACAAACAAACTAATTCTACATCGACGTTGCCAGGTACATAAAACAAAAATACAACATGTTTACGATAAAATGTATAAACAAATAAAAAATCTCAGTTAAGTAAAAGACGTAGAGAAGAAAGAATTATATTTCAGCAAATTCGATGTGCAATACAGTGTTGTATTTAATTAACTTCACGTTAATTAACATTCTTACTTATGTGGGGAAACTTTTCTCAGCTTTAATACGCCATTTTGCTAATAAACGATTAGCTGGCACTGACGTCATAGATCACATTTGTGGGTATCTGTGATCTCCTTCTCTTTGAAGTGCAAGTACCCAATTGACTTAATGATTTTGCTAAAAGTCACCTGATAACAATTAAAAACCAAACATGCTCTTAAGTATTGAAAACAAAGTATTATTTTTAAGTTTTTTAAAATGATTTTAAGAAAATGAATAGGAAGTAATTTAAATTGCGCAATTTTCGCAGAAAATCCACGACATTTTAAATTTACTATCCAATCTATTTCTTCCGGGAACTGTTCTGTTATTTAACAATCTCAAAACTGAAAAATATTTTTTTTTTTTTGTATTCTAGAATTTCAATCGCTCTAATGAAGGCATTCTTTCTAAAAGTAGTTAATCACTCAAAATTGCAATTGATATTAAATTTTTGCGATGCGATTTTAGACAACTCATTAAGGTTTTCAAAACAACGATTCTTTTTCCTTTTTGTTACAACCTTTAACGAACTTAGGAACATTTCAATACTACATATTCTTATTTATAGGTAAAAATAATGCCACTTCGGCAGAAAAATAAGCTATGAGGTTTTTTAGAACAAGTCATTAACCTTTAGCATTCTTAACATTTTTAACTTTTTGTTTAAGCCATTGTTATTCACAGCAACCAACTTATACGCATTTTGCGTTAAATTTTATTTTTAATATTTAAAATAATAGTAAAATGTATGCTTTCGAATCCTTCTTTTTGCATTTATAAATTTAATTTAAAATGATTTTGACCACCAGTACATTTAAATAAATTGTGAGTTTAAGCTTTTACGAAATAACAATTATTATTACCATTGATTAATTCAATTATTATTACCATTGAGAAAAATCTTTCTCGGAAAAATTAAAAAAATGGCTGGGGGGATAATTTAAATTTATAAACTCGAAAACCATTAGACATTCGCTTATAAATTATCCGAAGTTTAATGGATAAAGTGGTCACATTTCGATGCAATGTGAAAGTTTTAAAATTTGAAGTGGTAGCCATTTTTTCCCCGTAACAATGTCTCAGTGATATCCCGGTTTCTTACTGCATTATGCCTCGGTCGCCTATAACTTGATTCTTTTAACCGATAAACCGTGAAAACAAGACATAGGAATATAATGATATCCAAAATTTTACGAACTTGTAAATAGGGTATCAGTATAATTTAAGATGCTTTTTTTCACTTGTGTGACTTGTTTGTAGACAGTGTGTCCCCTGAAGAAGTACTGTCTTACAAACACACATATATTTTAATTTTTACAGATTAAATGTTTGTTTGAATTTCTAAATTAAATAAAGCAAATTTGGTTTCAGCTGCTTTAGATGCTTTTCCACTTTGATTTAATGTTTTAATAGTGTATTTCATTCTTTGTCTCTTTTTTGCTTTTGTAAATTAAATTCATTTTCTGATTTTATATATGCTCCGAAGAGCCATTACATTATGACCACCCTCCATCTATAACAATGGGCACGCCCAGGTTTTCATGGTTTCTCGCCCAGGAACAATGTTTTCATGGAGCACATTAGGACCCATAATCCTCATAGAACAATCCCTGACGTTTGTTAGCTACTTGAACATAGTTGCAGACCAGGTTGACCCATTTATGGCAACAGTTTTTCCTGCGGGGGATGGTGTTTACCAACAGGATAATGCACCATGTCATAAGGGTTGAATCGTCATGGATTGGTTCGAGGAACATTCCAGTGACTTTCAAGTCATGTCTTGGCCCCCAAATTCATCTGAGCTTAATCCAATAGAGCATTTGTGGTCCTACTTGGAAAACCAAATTCGTGCTGCCACGCTACCCCCTCCCAATGTGAGGGAATTGCAGGACCAGTTGGTGAGCGCTTGGTACCAGCTCAGACTACCTATCAGCACCTTGTGGAATAAATGCCACGGCGGGTGCTAGCAGCTTTGAGGGCTAAAGGTGGTCCTACATGTTATTAGCAGGGTGGTCATAATGTAATGACTCTTCGGTATATATATATATATATATATATGATAAAACAACTGGTAACATAATTATTTCATTTTTCAAATTTATTTCGGTGAAATAAAGTTCGAATCACATAAAAAATTGGTTTTGTACAACACAACAGTAGTACAGAAACGATTGCTAAACAAAAAAAAAAAAACATTTAATGTGTTTAAAGTTAAAGGATTATAAAAGAAAAAAAAGGAAGGAGAAAAAAAGAAGACAAAGACAAAAAATAAAACTATCATACTTGCACGATTCAATTTCTTTTCGAGTGTAAATGCTAAGAAAATATCAAATTAGTTCTCTTAAAATGTAATGATTAGTTCCAGAAATCCTTGTAAATATTAAAAGTTTCGCTAAAAATAATGAATATCATTTCGAATGGATAATAATTTTACTAAATCGAAATTCAGTATAAGGATGGCTATTGGGCTCTTATTCAAGATATGATTTGCCAATCGAAAAGCAGTTTCGTGCTGGTAATCTCCCTCTCGATTAATTTTTTTCCTTTTCTAGGAAAGTGAATTAATCAAAAGAATTAAGTAGAAGGAAGAACAAATTTAATAGAATAAGAAACGTGACTTAAATGGCCTGAAATAGGAGATGGAAAAAAAAATCGTTTCTTATCAAACAATGTAAACTTAATCGTCCGAGATAGTTAATAGTCAGGTAAGTAAAGCAATACCATAGTTTAATAATAGTTCTTCTTTGAGTTAGATTTTATTAAGCCTTTTTTTTAAGCTTATAAAAACGAGAAATTTAAACTTTTCCACTAAAACTATTTTAATTTGTTTTAACAGTTATGGGAAAAAAAGTAGAAAGTAGGTCAGAAATTTGTACTTAATCAACTATAGAAACTAAATTTAATTAATCATTTTTCTTATTTAACTCCGAGTAACAGCGTCTTAAAGTTTCTCAATCTTGATAACTTTCATACCCTTATTTCTTTAAGGTAGGCCTTGCTTTCAGTACAATATAAATCTAGGAATTTTATGAAAAATGAAATTATTTTCATGTTATCTCATGTATTAAAACTTTAACAAAAAAATTTAGACTATCCTAATTTTATGCTTACTTTTAATCCAGTTGTGCCTAACGTCCTTGAAAAAATCTCTAGCTCTCGACATTCTCTATCTCTTGTCAATTATGGTTGAATTATGTATATAAAAATTCCTATATGTATGTTATAACTGTAGTTAAAAAAAATCTTACAGTGAGTTTTAATGATAAATTTGTAATACCCTTAGTCCTGCATTTAACATGCATACACGTCATTGCTTAATTTTAATTCCGCATCCTGTGAGGAATTTCGAAAATTAAATATCGCGCTCAACTGGTTAATATATCTTTATCATAAGAATTTATTTGAAGCATTGATAACATTAAAAAGATAGTTTAAGTAGCTTATAAAAAATTTTAAATCATAATACGATTACGGTTTCCACGATTAACTTTCTTTAAAAGAAACATTTTAATAAAAATAATACATTTTGATTTTCTAAGGAAAGTTTTTATGCAAGAGATTTGTAAAGAAAACTCTTGCATAAAAACTGCGGCATCGGTAAAAGTTTCCCAAAGAATTACTAAATATTAGTGCATTAACCTTTAATAAACTATCGGGAAATCACTTCTTTAAAAAAAAATGTTTAGTAAGTGAACTTAGGAAGAAAAATAAAACAAACAATAATCAAAATTTGCCACAAGCTAACCTGAATCAAAATTTCAAATGAAATGAAAATACAATATTATCGATTTTTCAAAAGACGAGTCTATAACCAGATTGCAAATTAAAAAGTTTGTATTTTGTTATATTCTCTTTTGAATTAATACTTTAATAAAAATAAGTTACTGTGGAGCTTTCTAAACGTAATAGAATGTAAAGAAAATATTTTTGTTTGGGTAAAATGTGTTTCCTTATGTCAATGAACCGTTGTATTATCTAGTATTTCCAGGGTCTATCGTTTATTTTATTATGCGAATTGAGAAATCGTAACGATTCATAACAAAATGATTGTGAGCTGTTATTAAATGAAATATTAATAAATAAAATATTAATAGCTAATTAATTATTAATAAATAATTAACAATTAATAAATCATTAATTAATAATAAATCTTTATTTCTTGCACAAATTATTATCAGAATTATTTCTTGCGAGGAATTAATTTTAGAAAAATGAGGGTCTATCGTTTATTTTATTATGCGAATTGAAATCGTGAGAATTCATATCAAAATAACTGTACGCTGTTATTAAATAAAATATTAATAAATAATTAATTATTAATAAATAATTAATTATTAATAAATAATTAATTATCAATAAATCTTTATTTCTTGCAAAAATTATTATCAAAAGTTATTTCTTGCGAGGAATTATTTTTAGAAAAACGAGGGTTTAAAGTTTATTTTATTATGTGAATTGAAATCGTGAGAATTCATAATAACTTTAATAACTTTTAATAACTTTTTCAAAAAATTTTCAACATAATTGTTTTTTTTTCTTTTTTGAAGCAGTTTTTTCTTTCTTAATTTGTAGTTTAAACGTTACTGTAAAATTGTAATTCTAATTTTTTTTCCGTTCATTTCAAAAAAACAAAGTAAATTTGAATTGCAGTACTTTTTATAATCAAACAACTAAGAAGCAAAAAAATAAATCAATTAATTTGTCTGTTCACACTTTAGGAAAAAGGGTACGCTTAATTAATTTGATCAGTAATAAGTTTTGAACCGAGTAATTTAAAAACAACAAAATATTCTAAATTTCTTAGGAAAGTTTAATTCTAAGTTAACTGGCTTTAGTTTCATAACTTGTTTTTAAACAAGTTATTACATCAAACAACAAGTTTACAATCATTTAGAGCGAATGATGACTTTAAAAAAAAAACATAAATACCTAAATTAAAGTGCTAACAAAAATAAAACAAAATGGATTATTATATTATCAGAAACAAAATTTCTTCGTAGTGGCATAAGAAATGAGAATTTGAAAATTGCAAACATATTATCATGGAATTTGTTTGAATAGTTCAGCGAAACACGAGTGGTCAAGTAATTAAAAATTTCATTTAAAAATAAAACGTTTAGGACAATAGGTAAGATACTAAGGCATTTTAAGACGTTTAAAAATTTTGGCTACGTATTTATCAGCTATATATGTTGGTATGCCTAAGCTATATATGTTGTATATATATATGTCAGCTATATATGTTGGTATGCCTAAGCTATATATGTTGTATATACAATGTTTATATATGTCAGCTATATATGTTGGTATATGTTTGTATGCCTAAACAGGCATACGTCAGCAACAACAATAACATTGTTGATGTGAATTATTTTAAAGGCATGTATACCTATCTAAATTATTGTAATTAAATCGAAAATCAATAAAAAATTAAAATTATAAAAAGCTGATAAAAACCACATTCTATCAGAAACATGCTTTTATAAAACTAGACTTTCCTAGAATATAATATTTTATTCAAATCTGTTTATTAGATTAAGAATTAAATTAGCTGACGGTTTAAAAAGAAACGTCGTATTTTATAATTAAGAAAAGGAAGGATAAGCAATTCATTACCAATGAAAAATATGAATGTATTATTTACGCAACTTAGCGTAAGGCCAGATCCTCGTCTATATTAACTATATTTAAGTATCGTACGTATTACCCTCATCTATATTAACGCCATTACGTATTAATCGCCCCGTTTTAATATTTCTTCTTTGTCGCCAAATTATTTTGTTCGAAAATAATTAATTTTAATTTTTCTCGGCTTCTACCTAATAAAAACAATTGAATTAAATTCATAAAAAAATTACCCTTTCAGCACGTCAAATGTTAACTTCTAAGTTGAATTTCATCATATTGCAGAGCGGTCCACTAGTTAATTTTTACCAAAAGTTTAGTAATTAACAATACTTGAATTAACTATCGAATGTTAAATCTTTTATTTTACCGTATTCCCTGCACATTAGTAGTTTTTTACATTCTATTGTTTATTTTTTACATCCTATAGTTTAGATCAAAAAAAAATTGTGTTCTTTTTAAATTGTTTTTGGTTATTAAAAAAACAAAAAATGTTTTTCACCAAAAAAAATTATTTAGTTATAGTGAAAAAAGTTAATTGCTTTGCAAATTGAAACAGTTGATTTAAATTCATCATTTTAATTTCATATGTTGACTAAACCACCGTTTTAGATTAAATATATTATAAAATTAAATACATTATTTATGAACGGTTACATAATTGTAAAACGGCAACTTAATATCATAATATGGTGTATTATAAGGTAATATCGTAGGATTACTTTATAATATAATGGAACACTGCTTTCAGTTTTAAGATTTTATAAATTTTGACTGAATTAAAATTTAAAAGTAATAATAGCAAAGAAAATTTTTCAAAACGGAATGATTAAAATAACTTAAATAAATACCGTTAAATAAGAGTTAAATAAATAATTTACGGGTAAAAAACTTTAAAACTTTCATTAAGTTAATGATAACTACTGCCAAAAATATCCTATCTTGTTTGTTTATGAACGCAATAACTATATAATGAAGTTTTTCTACCTTACGAGATAGTACAAATGGTAAGATATGATTTGTAGAGAAAAAAATGTAAACCATTTCTTAGATGAAAAATAAAAACAATTAATTTTTGAAACACAACTTTAGTAAACAGGTTTAAAAGATGTCTTGCATCATGCAAATAATGTTATCATAATTACAGTTTAGTACATGCTTAAGGCCAGCTTCTGCCCTTGATCATTATATGAAACAATATTTTTAAAAAACAAAAATAATCTCAAATTCGTTTTCAGGATTCGATTATTTAATAGGGTCAAGGTTTAATTAGTTTTATTCTAGTAAACAAAATTCAATAAGCTTAATATTAAATCGGTTCTGTTTTTAAAAAAACTTATTTTTAATCAAAAATACTAAATCTTATAAAACTAGTAAATAATATATATTTTAAGAAATTATATTTGAAAAAAAAAGTACTTGTTATAATTGAAATAGGAAAATATTGTTGTATTGAAATTTCGAAATGATTTTTCTGTTCGGAATGTTTTTGTCATCAAAAATGTTATTCAGACTTTTTTTCCCTCGAGCGATCTAAAACAAAAAATTTTAAACGTCACATGAATGTTTTCTTCTTACAAATCATGAAATTTGTTTTAAAGTTATAGCTTTTAAAATGTTCATAATTTTGAAGGTCCTTTCACCTATTTCTCTTTTTATATCTGCAGTATTTATTGACAATAACAAATAAAAAGAAAATAGAAAAACAGATAACTTTCGGGAAAAAGTGTCGATCAAATAATATCTGAGAGCACACTTATGTGAAGAAAAATTTTACTTTTAGAAATTTAATTTATAAAAATATAATTTTGATAATGGCCAAACGACGTGGACACTGCCTGAGTTGGTGCACCTCTCTCTTAAAATGTTTACTCAACATCTTGACTTTCAGCCCAGATAGATTTAGGCAGTCTACTTATAAGTGTTTCCCAAAGTGTGGTACGATTACCCCCAGTTGTACGGGAACAGTTTAGCGGGGGTACGCGTTCCTATGCGAAATATCTTGCAACAAACGAAAATATAAAAAAAAATTATTTAAAAACAAAGCTAGCCATGAAAATTTGCGATTACGTATTTTTCTATTGGCTATTTTTTGCAGAGTTAACAGTAATAATTAGTGACATCAACAGCTAGTTGTGATTTTCAACTTTTATGCAATTCTTTTATAGTAAAAAATGCATAAATTTTTTTATTAGTGGTACACAGCGTTACGAAAAATTTAGAAAGGGTAGACAAAAGTCATAAGTTTGGGAAACACTGACTTAGGGGGACAGCGGGATACAAGAGCTATATAAGGGATGGATTCCTATAAGTTTGCATTAGCGTAAAATGCAAACATATGGGATTTTGCCTTCCGTATGAAACTTTTGTCAGACTTATAATGAAAAATATAGGACACAACACTTTCTTTAAACTTCTATCAACATTTAAATGTCAAAAACGAACAGCAACAAAATTTCTTTTTAAGTCCACTTGAAAAACGTTATTTTTAAATATTTTTAATTTAATTCATAATAAAATAAATAAAATTAGTATAGCAAAATAGCGATTCATAAGATTCATAATAGCGTATAGCTCGGTGTAAAAACGGCTTCGATTTTTTAGATAGCAAATTGCTGGTAGTCGACAGCTAAAAGTAACAATTACAAAAAATTTTAATTTCTTTTTAAAAAAACATAGAAAATTATTAAAGCTGCAATTTTTTTTCAAGTTTAAAATATTTCACATATTTCTTCATAATTATTTTTCTCTTTGGATATGTCCCCAAATAAAGATGTATAGCGTTATTGAATCCAACAAGAGTGATGTTCTCTGTAATCTTTAAATTTGTATCTTTATGGTATGCTTTAAAAGGTTTCATTGTTTCATATATTTTGAAACACTCTTGAATAAATTATCTTAACTTTTCTTAATTTATTTTATGTAATTTAAAGCGCTTCTGAAAATAAACCTTTCAATGTACAGAAAAAATGAAGATGGAAAAAGCAAAATTAATTGCATATAACATATTAAAAACAGTTTTTGAAAAGGGTAAATTGATACTGAGTTATTCATATGTATCTCATTGTTTATATTGCATCCGCATTTCACGATCAACGAATGTCTGACTTTATTACGGTGTATACTGTATAAGTCGAGTTCGTAATTTCCGTAAAATTTTGGGGGTTCGATAAGTCGACTTGTACACCGATATATACGGTATTCATTTCGCATAATTTCTAAATTCAGCAATAATTCTTAATAAATTCATTAAAGCCGCAATGGCACAGTGGTTAAAGCACTGAGCTGCCATTGTGAATGACCGGGGTTCTTCCCGTAGACGGCTTGAAGCCTACGCTTCTTTCTTAGATCCATGGGTACCAGCTTGTCTAGGAAATAAAGGCGTAATACAGACCATAATGTCCTTGATGGTAGGTACTTTAATGACGTGCCATTAGAGCTGCACAAAGGATTATTGACGACGGTCTGGGAAACATCACTGAGGATAATCCGAAGACATGCCATCACAATTTGTGAGGCCACTTCCTCTATTTTGACAGTGCTCTAAAGGAGGGGAAAAAAAAGTTCTTCAGATCCCTGTATCAATTGGCACTGCTCAGCGACCAACCACAGAACTTACGATTGTACAGATTTTAAGAGCACGTATATCACATAGACGCTGTGGGTCTTAGCATAGCCGAGGATCGAACCTTGGTCACTCCAGCTCCGGGGTCCCAATTCCCAACCATTAGGCTACCACGGCCTTCATCATATCCATATGCTCTCAAAATTGTGAATCTCCAAACTCGTGACCACCAATGCTGTTATGGAGAAGCTTTCCATAATAAATTTATGAGTTATTTTAATTAATTCAATAGATATATATGAAATTCAATGTAATAAGCATTCGCAAATCATAGAAAATTAATTGACTCTCTGCACGAATTGCTGAAACAGGGTTGCCTTATAACCTAATGGAATGTTTTAGATATTTTCTCTTAATAGAATATAACTTTCGTTCTGTTCAAAGGCTCTTTTATTCGTTGAAAATAGTTGACTACGGGGAACCTGACAGAGTATCTATTGCCACAAAAAGAGCAAACTCTTTCAGACCTTATTTTATTTTAATTTTTTTCTTCCTTCGTAGGAAGACGAATTTCATCATTTCAAGCAACCAACGAAAAGCGAGCTTAGCCGCCGTCGAATCACATTTAAAATAAAATACGGTACTGCTACAGAACAGCAGATAAAATAAAGTAAAAAAAGGGGGGGAAGAGAGAGAATTCTGTTTTCTCCAAGGGGTTTTGAACGGACCTTAGACGTGAGAATCGTACTAAGATGAAATCGAGAGCTTCATCGATGAATTATTTATAGTCTAACCCCAGGGAGACGGTTGTCCTAAGCAAAGAGACCGCCCTTCTTTGCCTAAAAGAACATTTTCTTTTTAACTTACACAGACGGATATTTATTAGTAACGAAAGCTGCATAATATCTAACTGACTGACGAAGCTTTATTATCTGTTTAAAATTTACGAGATTCCAGATTCTTGTACCATTGTTTGGGTGATTTCGTTATTTCCAACCACGTGCCTCTAATTTTTATTTGAAACTTCAAATTACTCCATCTTTGTTAAATTAAAATTGGATTTTAAAATTCATGATCAAAGTAGTCTCGGGAACTACATTGGATAAACCTCAAACCAATTTTGGTATACATTAATATACCACTCTATACATTGGAAATAGCACTTGTGCTCTCGTGAAAAAAGTGATAATGGCGTTTAAATTAAAAGGATATATTAAAGGATATATTCTTTCTCTGTTGAAAATTTAGTTTAAAAAAATAACTGATGACTGTACTTATCACTAGTATGACCATGTTTTTCAAAAGAGTTTTTAATGTATGGTAGGTAGTAGACATATAGGTAAGGTTGTCTCAGCCTTTCATCCCTTCAGTGGGTCGATAATATGAGTACCAAGCATGCTTGGGAGCTAAACACTGGGGGTTCTTCGTTGGTCTGACCACCCAACCGTAACATCTGCTCTTGCACCTCGGAAGGTCAAGAAAACTGAGATGGGCACAGTAGGCCTTGGCCCTCTATGGGCTGTCGCGCCACTGAGTTTAGTTTAGTAGACATATATGTCCACCATGATGTATGGCTGACACTATTATTTCAGCACTCAATCACTTGTATTGGTCAGAGACAGTGAATAGGAAATTAAAAATTTGAGCTTAAAAAATTAAACAAAAATATTCCGTTTAAAACAGCCATTTTTGTTTAAGTGAACTTAGTCATAAAATACAAGCCAAAAACATACTAATATGAAGATAATTTCTACATGCAGGGAAAGAAGTCAGTTTGTTTACCCAGATGCTGCTCACAAATGATATCACGCTTTGGGGGATGTGTTCGTGAAATTTTGACAAGGAGTAAACAGAAGGTAACAAGCGGAAAATCACAAATTTTGGTTAAAATAAAACCATTTAAAATCAGAGAATTAAATATTTTTATATTAATTATTTTATCTTTACCTCAAAATAAGTGCATCTGTAATAAATATTATCGTTATATTGGGGAGAGGAAGGGCAAAAATATTGGGGAAAAAAGTATGGCATCATTCATGAACTAAACATATACATGCCGATATCTATGCATGCCTATATGTTGGTAGATGGTTGATTAAAAGCACAACTAAATGAAGCATTCCCACTATAGCCATTGGCTGGCCCTACAATAGCGAAACAAACGGTATTATGGCTGTAATGAGGTCAACAACTTGCCCTTCCCAACTAGCAGGCAACGGCAGGATGCTGACCTCATTACCTCCATTTAGCTGGCAAGAGTCGTGGTGGCTCAGGGGATATAGCGTTCGACACCCAATGAGGAGACCCAGGTTCGAATCCACGCGGTGGCATGTTTCTCTTTTAGAGTTTAAATAATTCCAACGAGTTAATAACTACACCGAAGATATATTCTCGTTTTCTTAAATTAAAGAAAACTACTCAAATAACCAAACATATGAGGTAAGTAATAACAAAAAAAGAATATATTTAACATGAAGTATACATGAAGTATAAAATAAAATAAAATGAAATGAAATAAAATAAAATAAAATAAAATAAAATAAAATAAAATAAAATAAAATAAAATAAAACGAGCTTATTCTGAATCTAGGTCAGTTTCAAGCCACCTCTAGGTTATAAACATGATTTCAAAATTGAACATGATAACAACAGAACTGCACTTTAAAGTTTGATTTGCTTTATTTTATCATTATTTTTATAGAGATTTTTCAATCTCAAAGTTCTTAGACAATTTTAAACCTTTCTGAGCTTAAAATGCGAATGATTTTATTTATAAAAGTTAACAAAATTATAACGTTAGGCTTAATGGAGAGAATTAAAGCTCTGTTTTCATACCTCTTGCAATAGAACTTGCTTTTAAGCTATACTCTAAGTTATGCTTTGCAAATTTCAGAACAATAGATAATATAATTTCAAGAACTTGAGTTATAACAAAAGACCTAGCACTTTCTAGCCAAACTGTTCCATTAGGTGAAGTTACTACATCATGTGTAAACACCGAAACATTTTACCTGCTGCAAGCAATACTGAAGACAATGGAGTTCATATTAGGCTAGTTCTAATAATAATAAAAGACATTCCCTCAATACATTGAAACTATCAATGCTAGTTAAAATATATTCTGGGTAATTCTTAGAAAGCAATTTTAGAAAGCATGTTTTAAAAATTGGTTTAGTTTCATTTTTCAAAGAAAATAAGCGATACACAATATGCAATTTATGTTCACTATAATAAAAGAAAACATAAACTCTTGTAAATATGCTTATTGCTTTGTCTAGATGGGTCTAAAATATTCGAAAGTTATTGAGTTTTTGTCAACATTTTTGTATTAAAAAAAACTTGTTTTTCTGATATCGAGAAGTGCAGATCAGCGCACTGAAAGAAGGAAAAATAAATATATAAAAGAATGAAAAAAAATTAAACACCACTCTGAAAAAAGACAAGTAGTTGTAGAATTTCGAATCAATATTTAATATTTTAAATTGTGAATTACTTTCAATATTACATGGGATATTTTTAAAATTAGTTACACAAGTCAGCATTGCAAAACCAACCATTTTAAAAAGTCTTTATAAAAGGATGCCATTCACTATTGAGTTGACAAGTAACTTTCTCTGAAAATGCTTATGGAAATTTCTTATTTTCAGAGAAAATGTGACTTGAGATTTAACTTTGAGAAAAAAATATAAACTTAAAAATTTATTTTGCAAATTTTCCTTCCCTCTCGTTATATTTTATGTGTTTTTAGTTATTTACTTATTTATTCTTATTTTTGAAGAGACGCTTTGGGAGATATATTTAAAAATGCAGCATTAGGTACGAAATACAGAGTTAAAAGTAACGATTTTGATATTAATTTAACACATTTTTATCGTGAGAAACCAACGTGTTTTGCAAATCATATTTCTAAAAAGGAAGGGAAAGTCTGAAAAATAATTGCAGTAAAGGTTTTATGATTTAATTTGCGAATTCATTTTAATATTTTTCGAGACATTTCGGAAATAATTTTCAATAATAAGTAACGATTTTATTTTATATTTTATAACAGTCATTAAACAGCCGACCAAATTTTCGGTTTTACAACTACCTATGTTCAACTACGCAGCCTAGTAATTTTGAACCCTATCCAGGAGACAAGGGAACTCCTGGATCAAGTATTGGGAGAAATTTGCCTTCATATTTCTCCCAATACTTCCATTTGTATCCCATTTCCCAATACTTCCATATACTTCCCATTTGTATTTATTTTTAACGTACTGCATTACTATGTTAACCAATTAATACACGAACAAAAATAAGTGTAAACCGGTTTCAGCTGCGTAAAAACACTAAAGTTGTAGAGTATCACCTGATAATTAAGATAATTTTCTTCAAAATATCGAAATGCAAATAAATTAAGAGAGGATAACTTAGGATTACAATCTGGGAAAGTTCTCCTATAATTCGTTTTCATTTTAATATTTTGATAATATTTCTCAATATTTGAAACTTTAAGGCTTACTCTGGGCACGTCTGAATTAACTTTTCTCAAAATTTTAAATTTTAATTCACCAATGGAGAACTTCTAATTAAAAATAAGACTCCATTAAGAGGACGCTATGCCATGGGAGAAACTTTTAGTTGCGAATTCTCTTTCACGTACATAACTAACCTAAAATTTGAAGTATAGAAAAAATGAGTTCAGACAAACGTAGATTAAGCTATGAAGTTTCAAATGCTGAAAAGAAATTTTTAAAATATCTGAATGAAAATAAATTATGAGAAAAAAAACTTAGGATTACGCAATGGAGAATTTCTATTTCAATATTTTTTTTAAATTTTTACATTCTGCAATTTTTAATTTTTTTTTCTGCAATTAAAAATTTTATAGCTTACTCTAGGTTAGCCTGAACTCATGTTTTCTTTCCTTTAAATTTTAAATTAGTAATGGAGATTAAGGAGAATTAGCGACGAAATGTTTCTCTCGCTATATGGCATCCACTTACTTTTAAGTGGCGTTTTGGCTAATACAAAATTATTATATATACAAATTGCATCCAGAAATTTACCTCTTTTGGACAACAATATTTTATATTTGAGTCACATTTTTAAAATATTCCAAATTATTTTGTAGTTCAGCAGAATTTTTCCCTAAAAATATTAATCAGAATCCGCGTACCCATTTAGCATAGAAAAATATGATAGTGGTAGTCAATTAAACAATTTTGATTTCCCCCAACACAACTTACGTCATACAATTATGTTTAAAACTAATAGCGAAATATCTTTGACTGCTATTAATAAGAAGTAAATTATTCCTTTTAAAGTAAATAATTTTGGAAAAATAACTAATTACGAGTCATATTTTTGATAGCTAATTTTTTATCCTATTTAAAAATTTAAGCTTGTAATGCAGAGGTCACATCCATATGCCATGTATCTTTTTGAAGCATGATCCCGCAAAATCGTGACGATTAAATGTCCAATGTTTAAAAAGTGATAGTAATTTTAAATTTCTGTACTGGGTAGTGGAGCCGTGGTGGTCTGGATTCTGATGGTCTGATCCGCGGTGGTCTGACTGGTTGATCTGAATTCTGTTCCCGGCTCTAAGTTTCCAATTTAGCGGCCTTTAACGACATGTTCTCCTGTTAAGCATTTTCTAAAGTTCAAAAATACTTGATTCTTTACTTTTTTAGTTCAAGTAACAAATTAAAAAGAGAAAAACAATAAATAAAAGCTGCTTGCATTATAATTGCGACAACTAGAACCAAGAAAAAAAAAATCTTCAATGAAAGTGTGGGAGTCGTTAAAGGCAACTGGACTGCAAATTAGCCTCCTGGCTCTAACCGACCAAAGTGCTTACATAAAATACCAGGGGTAGATGGATCATGGGTTAAAATCCCCTTGTCGTGGGAGGTTCTAGTGGTTTTCCTCTTCATGTAACGCAAATGAGGGTTAGTTGTTAGTTCTATTAAAGAGCCCTACACGATGGCTAGAGTGTCTCTGTGCTTGATCCAGGAGTTCCCTTGTCTTCCGGGTTGGTTTCAAAATAACAAGTTAACGGAGTTGAACATTGATAGTCGTAATGGTTAGTTTAATCAAAGAGTCCGAGGCTTGCAGTCCCAATACTTGAACAAGTAATTCCCTCGTCTACTGGGTTGGTTTCAGAATTACAAGGATACTGAGATTGTTACCATTGTTGAACATTGTCAGTCGTAATCTTACAATTAGGCCAGTTGTTCAACACCGGTTATAAAAATAAAACACACTGATTAATAATTTTATTTATATTTAAGTTTTTAATTTTTTAGCTATAATTTTCAAGAATTAAAAAAATCATAGAATCTAATTTAAATTTTAGAATTAATTATTTATTATTTATGGCGCTAATGTCATTAGTTCTCTTCCTCTATAAAAAATTAAGAATTAAAACATATTTCTATTTTTAAGGGTCAAGCATTGTTGACGCGCATATTTTTTCAATTTTTCATATCGCAATTCGATATAAATTAACGTGATTTTAAATATAACTAGCGAAAATTCATTGTTAAATAAATTTATAAGTTTCTTTATTTTTTTGTTTTATTTAATAAATAATTTTATTTACGCACGAGTAACCACGTAGTAGTGAGTTTTGAAAAATAAAACATTTTCTTTGCGAATATTTAGTTTTGTACATTTAGTTTTCAAAAGTTAGACAGAATAAAACGATCATGCACTATTAAAATTTTTCTGCAACATATATTTTCTAATAGCTTGGCTTAATTTCTCATATTATCTTCAACTCTTGTTCCTATTTTTATCATGAAATCAGTGATAGATCATAGTTTTTTTCTGTTTTGTACGTCGGTGTTTCTAGTATAGGATTTGAAGAAGACAAAATAATCGAGTAGTAGGCGATTTAAACATGTCATTTCTGAAATATATTTATTATTAGTAACCAAGATGTTGGTTATTAGCTTTCAAATTACTGGTGTTTAAGTTCTCATATTGTTTTAAAACCGAAGTATTTAACTTAAGATAAAACAACAACTGAAATCGTAAAAAAAAAAGAATAATAATATGTAATAATTTTTTATTTATTTTATTTTATATCGAACGACGTATTTTTGAGAAAATTGTCTTGTAAAGTTTAAATTGAAATACGCATAAATGAGAAAAGAAAAGCGCTTTTGCGTTGATGATCAGACTGCTGAAATAAGCTGTTATGAAATTTCACCCACAACACAATGATTTCTGATGATGATGATTTTCACCGAATTTTCAACCGAATTTCTTAAAAATTTAAAAGTGGATTTATAATGTTACGATAAATGATCTGAGTGATTTTGTGCAATCACAACTAAATTTGATAAAGGTGATACATCATTGAATATTTTTTAATTTTACGGTTTAGTTTGCAAAATGTCCGTTTTGTAATGGTAAATGCAATAAATTTGGATTATTTTGTGTAGTATCAAGATCTTAATTCCAAAAAAAGGAATAATATGCACTATTATTGTAATAATTATTCAAACACCAGGGCCGGAGAATGGTTTTTATTATAAAAACATCGATGTAAGGAATACCGGGTATGTATACATCAAGTAATAGAAAAAATTATGCAGTGATTATTAACATTATAAATTTTTTTACATTTACCAAAAGAAGCGGTTATCACTAAAAATAACTTAATTTAATCGAATAATAATTCAGCAAGATTTTGCAAGCTGTGCGATTTGCCCGGTGTAGACTTGCCCGGTATTCCCCGCACCTCTTTTTGCAAGATAAGAGACCATTGACTTAAGTACACTTGTTCGGTATTCCTCACACTGATGTTTTTTTTAAAGTTAAGGTTATTGAGAAGCATAAAGTTGCC
This sequence comes from Parasteatoda tepidariorum, assembly GCF_043381705.1. Lineage (NCBI taxonomy): Eukaryota > Metazoa > Arthropoda > Arachnida > Araneae > Theridiidae > Parasteatoda > Parasteatoda tepidariorum. Next base: position 42,081,193 of record NC_092208.1, on the reverse strand, counting down.
CGGTATTCCTGAAATTGAAATATTATTGAAAGTTTTAATTGCCGCTAATTTTGATTCTTAGCAGCAAGATTTTTAGTATCATTTGAAAATATTTATATTTTGGAATTAAGAGCTTAATCCGAATTTATTGCATTCCCTATGACAAGTCGGGGATTATATAAAGTAACCAGAAAATTTGATAAACAGTGAATAATTTCATTTATTAAGGTTTGATGCGTTTATGAATAATAATGAGTAAATATGGATGATCACTCAGTTTATTGCATTTATCGTAACATATATGTAACTAATTGTTTTTCTCTGCGCTTTAGAGTACTTGATCAGTTTTTTTATTTCATTTTTTGTTTAAGTTATAGTTTCTTTAACTATAGCTTTCTACGAAATAGGCAATCAAATTTTTTCTTCTATGAAAATGTGTCCAAGTTTTTATGTTTAAAGAAACAGTTTGAGGGCAAAAGTATTTTCTATAAATGTCGTCTTTAAAATTAGTGCTATGTACTTTGCATTCAAACTCGGACTTGGCTTTTTTTTTATTTTTTATGTGTAACTAAACTTTCAATGATACAAAATTTTATTGTAAAGCTCGTAACAAATATTAGGTATGTCTGATAGTTACAGATTTGCATTCTTCATTAATTTTGTTTAAATTAAATTAAATCGTTCTCTGTCATATAATGTTTTAAAATTAGAAAAGTATCTTTAATTAATTTTATGGACTCATTAAAATATGCAAAAAATTAAGAATTAGTCATTGGATGTAATAATTTTGCTCTAGAGGAAAAATCTCGACTAATGAACAATTTTTTGAAGAAAAAAATATTCGATAACTTTTTTAATAATTTAGCTATTAGTTCGTTCTAAAGTTCAAACAGAGGCAATTATTTTCAGCAATTAACACATATAAATGAAGTAAAAAAAAGTGAATAAAGCATAAATAATGGTACAAAAACTACACTATAGTATAGTTTCACTATACTATAGCTATACTAAACTATAGTTACATAAATTAAAATTCATTCCATTCCCAAAACTTTTTGCTATATTAACATTGATTTGGTTGCACAAATTTAGCATCTATTATATTGGGATGAAATTTAAATTTAGTGATTTTGCTCGATTACTGGAGCACTTTAATTTTTTTTTAAATTCTCATTTTGTTTTTGGTAAACACAAAAATTTATTAAAAACTTTTCGTTACAGATATTATTTAGAAATTGCGTAGAAAATTTATTCTTAATATTGCTTCAGAATTTTAAATGGTAATTTTATATTCATTATTTTCATTGTATGCGTAGTATGAACATTTTTAGCATTTCTGGAATATAAAATGTACAGTGGGAATTTTAGGTAAATTTTGGAATTTTTTTCTTCTTCCTTCTCTTAAGACTCATTGATTATCGTATGTATAAAGTATTGTAAGTATTATTAAAAGAAATTTGAAATTTTTTTCTTTTAATAAAATAAGCTTGAATAGAATAATAAAACCAAACACTGATAGCCTATAAATATTAAAAAAAATCAGTAATACATATCCCTTTCCACCCACCAAATATTTTTATTAAAAAAAATATGTATAAGGGATAAAAAAAAAAAGAATGTGACAAGCCTTTGACAGGCAAGCCGGTTCGCCAATCGCAATCCAAATTCTTACGTCATCAGATGGGCGTGTCGCATTTCGCGGGGTGCCATCGGTATTTCGTCGGCGAAACTAAAATCTCCCTCAATGTTGTATGATTGTTAGTGCCGATTACATATTATGTGCATGTGAAAAAAGGAATATGGCGATGGACTTTAAGGAATGTTTACACTTATTCGCTGTGTTTTTACTACTCATCAATATCCCCCGTCAAACATTATGTAAACAAGGTAAGCAATCATTAAAGTTATCCCACTCTGTTACCTCTATGCGTGATCGAAATAATGGCCGCAAGTTGGGTTCACTGTGCTCTTTCAGCGTCTTGTTTTCACATTCTCAGCGCTCTCTGGTATCTAAATTCGTAACTTATTTTTATAAAAAAATTATGTATTTTATACTAAAAATATCGTTTTACATTTTTTCATGCACATTATTGAATTTCGAGTTGGATGTTGTGCGAAGTTCTCGGAACACAACTGCTTCGTCTGTTTGTTTTTGTTTTGATTTACCTGTCAATACAGGATCGTCTGCCTTGCTACTGGTTATGTTCGATATAATGATATTCAAAAAAAGGATTTCTAAATAATTTTTTTCAGTAGGAAATTGAAATTTTGTTTATCGTTTTGAAAAGTTTCTGAAAAATGTAATTACTTTTTTTATTTTATAGTAAAATTTTAAATAAACATTATTATTTATAGTTTAACATTATGTAAACATATTGCGGAACAGCGAACAAAAATTGAATTTTAAGCATTTATTTGCTTTACCATTTTGTTTTTAAAATAATTCATATAATTCATTCACATATTATTGATTTCACTATTAGATTTTTCATTGAATGATTTGAGAATTTTTTTCTTTTCTTTTTGTCTTAATAGTAAGATTATAAATGAACATTATATTGTAACTTATTGTGGGATACTTGACAAAAATATAATTTTAAGCTTTTGTTTAATTAGCTCGTNATAGTTTCCTATAATCAATTATAATGTTTGCAGTAGATGTGAAACAATTAAACAAAAGCTTACACTACTTTTATATCAAAGAAAAAGAAAGTGACTCAAAATATTTATTATTAAGAGAAGGAGGGGGATCTTTGCAGAAATGTGCACATTTTGAAACCCATCTTTGAAATGGAAAATACAGAAAGCAGTTTAAAAGATACTTATTTTGTTAGATTAAACAAAACATTATTATTAAGTTAATGTAGTTATACTTTAGTAAAGTGTACAAGCATCCTTGTCCATGTCTCAAATTTAAAAAAAAAATAATTTCTTAAAAATAAAACTTAGGTGATCATTATTTACCCCAGAAACAGAGTGATCGTGAATTACCCCGGGTCACCCTATAAATTTTTCATTCCGAAAGGTTTCTGAAAAATTTAATGTATTTTATTCATTTATATATTTTTTGTTCTTGCAGAGCTATGAATTTTAAATAGCATTATTATTTATAGTGTAACCTATTGAGTACATATATAGAAAAATGTTTCACAATTATAATTTTAAGAGTTCATTAATTAAAGTTCTTAACTTTTTAAGAATTTAGCACTTGAATATTTTTAATTATTTGATGCATTATAGATTTTTCATTGTAAAAAATTTTTGAAAATCTAATTCAGCTTTCCTCTTTCATAATTTTAATCGAGCCAGATTCGAAATTTATAGAGTAACTTAAAGTAATTATTTTAAAGCTTAATAAATATTTTTATATGCTTAAATAAATATTTTTAAGCTTTCCTTTGCTTTAACCATTAGCTTTTAAAGTGAGGTTTATTTGTATCTTACTTAACTTGCTTGTTAATTTTGAAATTTATTTGTATATTTGGCTTAAGGTATTAACTTTTAAAGGATTAATCAATTGAAGATTTTCGATCATTCAATATTGATTATCATCATTAGTTTTTTTCATTTTGGAAGGTATTTGAAAAATTTAATTTCCTTCCTTTTTTAATTTTTTTTATATTAAACTTTAAATAAACTTTATGTTTTATAGTATAACATATTAAGTAAAAATGTTAAAGAACTCTCAATAAATATAATTTTAAACTTTTAATAAATTGATGCAAGTAATTTTATAATAAATTAAACTAGCTTGCGTAAGCGCAAAAAATATTAATTAAAATTTTCATATTTGAATTAGTCAATCTAATGTTAGAAACAATGTCATAATTTAAAAAAAAAAGAAAAAAGAAAATCTATCTTTGCTTAGCTGTTTTTTATTTATTTATTTATTTTAAAAAAAAGCTAAAGATCAATCACAAAAAGCTAAAATAATCTTGGACTATTTATTTTTTTCAAAATTTTTCTACCCCAGCTCAAATGATTTTCTTATAAAATTTTTTAAAATTGCTAGCTCTGGCTTTAAAACTCAGAACCTGAAAACATTGAAATCATAAGTACTAAAAAGTGAAATTTCTTTTTTTTTCAGCAAATTTTTATTGAGTGTACCAAAATAGCCAACAGTTAGAAAAAGCAATTAAGGAAAATGGAAAAAGATAATAATTTACCGTTGGCTGCGTTCTGCTTAGAAAATAGATTCTTAACCTCACCAAATTTCAAAATTAGTTATAAAGTTTGTGAACAGATGGCGCTGCTGGCTGGAAAAACTGTATAATAAACGTTGTTAATTTGCTGCTCTGCAAACCGTTCCAATTGAAATATTTGCTAAGACATTTGTTATTTTGGTTTTCATACAGCATCTGGTCGATGCATATTACTTTGTAAACGTTTTTCTGGTTTTATAATACATTACACTTCCCGACCATAATAAAAGAGACACTTTCAGTTTTTTTTTTTTTTTTTTTTTTTTAAATTTCTCAAGAAATACTTGGGTTATTTTGTAAATTTAGAAGTATTTCGTTCATAAGATGTTTCCTACTTTGCAGTTAAGTTTAAAGCTTTCAGAGGTGTGAGTTGAGAGGCCGACAATAAATTACGAAAGAAAAAAAGTATTTTTGAACATCCTATGCCAAAAAATTAAGCAATAAGCTTGTAAATTGTATCGATTACTTTGGTTGTTATTTGCAATTACTGCATAAAAGTTCGTTAATCTAGCTTAAATATTTATGTTAATGGACATTTTTATAAAAAAAACTTTTTTTTGTCTTAAGTTTTTTTGCTATAACTGTAAAATTATTCAGTAAAATTAAAAAAAATTTTTGGATCAATTTAAAATTAATTACAAAATTATTGTTTTAAAATTTGAAAAGAAAATGTTAAAAAATGCCCAGGATGTGAGTATTTAAAGTAACTCATGCATGGAAAAATTTAAAATCATTTTTTCATTATTTTGTAGTACTAATGGAAAAAAATCTGATTGAAATATCTTAGAAATGTAAAAAGTTTAAATAATTTTTTAAGTAGTTTTTGTACTTTTTAATAGAACGCTAAAAATAATCTGGGGTTTTACCCAAATTTTATTACTATGTAGTATTGCAAATTACACTACTCTATGATCACTGGACAGCAAGAACAAAATTAAATATGTGAGAAACCACTTATTGTTTTAAATTTTTCTTTTAAAAAGTACAAAAACTTTGATTTTGTACTTGAAACTTTTTACGTTTTTAAGATATTAAAATCAAATTTTTTCCATTAGAAAAAATACTTAAAAATTTTTTTGTATGGAAGAGATGACTTAAAAATTTTTCGTAAATTATGTATTTCTTACATAAATTATGAAAAAATACTTAAAAATTTTTTCCATGCATGCTCAGTACAAAAGAACTACTTTTAAATACTCATATCCTGCGCATTCTTTAGCAATTTTTTTTTCAAATTTTGAAACAATAATTTTTTAATTTCTTTTAAATTGCTCCAAAATTTTTGTTTAATTTTACTGAATATTTTTAAAGTTATAGCAAAAAAAGAAAAAAAGCATTAGACAAAAAAAAATTTTTTTTTTTTTTTTTTTTTTTTAATAAAAATTTCCATATCTTAATTTTCATATCTAATAAATATTTAAGCTAGATTTACGGAATTTTATTCAGTCATCTCAAATTCAAAATAATATCAAAAACCGAAAGTGTCTTTTCCAATATTGTAGGGTAGTGTATAGTTTATTAATGGTTTCAACTTTCAACATCTCTTAATACACTTCAACCTATTATGAGGGAGGAGGTGTCTGTGATTTCAAACAAATCGTTTAAACTAATAAATTTCATGACTTAATTTAGAATAAAAATCATCCACTTATCACTAAAATAAAAAACTTACATTAACACTTTTAAAACATTTTTAATAGTAAGAGCAAAATAGATTTTTCCCAAGAAATAAATTATTTTTACGAATTTATATACAAGTATTATGCACTGTGCGTTAGCACATGCTTAACAATTTAAAAAAAAAAAAAACTATATTTTATTTTAAATTATGTGAGGATAGTTAGGTATCATTATCTTTAGATTTTTATTTATTAATTTTTGACAATGTAAGGAAAGGATAAATGTAAGAAGATCACAGTCGTTAAGTGCTTTTTCGATATCTTGAAATTATATTAACAATCCGGAAAAATATCAGTAAAATATTAATAATATTTTTTTTTCTTCTCCGGCAGTGCATGCAGGATCATTAAAAAAGAATGTCGGGAATTTGTGGCATCCTTAAAAATTCATTTTTAAACCTGAAAATAATTTTTGCTTTGAAATGTAGTGAAAGAATGTGTTTCTTTAGTTCATAAGAATGGCACTAAACAATTAATGATGTTAGCTACTTGAAAAATCGAAGAATAACTGCAACTGAAACTGTATTTAAGGGGGATTCACAACACATTAAGCAAAAGCGATGTCTATGTATCGATGTCTGTATATAAAACAGTATTGAAACGACTACGAAGCTTAGTACTTTTTTTTTTAGAAAAAATTTTGTTCTAAAGAAGAAGTTTTATTCTCAAAGCTTGGAACAAATTTTGTGTTTTTAATTGTTTATTTATTTGCATTTTACAATTTTGTAATTTCGACATTGTTTTTGTAACTTGGTACTTTTCTTAATATTCTAGTATACCAAATTCATCTCTATAGCTCTTATTAATTTGAGAAATGCAATTTTGTTATCCGGCATTATTTTTTGCAACTTACAAGGGAAACTAGGGAAGTGTGACTCGCCAATTTTGAAATTAACTAGTGGGATGTATGCCTTATGAGGAACAATTTTAGGGGGCAACATTCGTTTCGGCCCATAGAAGGTCNTAAAATTATTCAGTAAAATTAAACAAAATTTTTTGGATCAATTTAAAATTAATTACAAAATTATTGTTTTAAAATTTGAAAAGAAAATGTTAAAAAATGCCCAGATAATGAGTATTTAAAGTAACGCATGCGTGGAAAAATTTAGAATAATTTTTTCATTATTTTGTAGTTTATCTTATTTGGCAACTAATGGAAAAAAATCTGATTGAAATATCTAAGAAATGTAAAAAGTTTGAATAATTTTTTAAGTAGTTCTTGTACTTTTTAATAGAACGCTAAAAATAATCAGGGGTTTTACCTAAATTTTATTACGTAGTATTGCAAATGACACTACTCTATAATGACTGGACAGCAAGAACAAAATTAAATATGTGAGAAACCACTTATTTTTTTTTAAAAAGTACAAAAACTTTGATTTTGTACTTGAAACTTTTTACGTTTTTAAGATATTAAAATCAAAATTTTTCCATTAGAAAAAATACTTAAAAATTTTTTGTATGTAAGAGATGACTTAAAAATTTTTCATAAATTATGTATTTCTTACATAAATTATGAAAAAATACTTAAAATTTTTTTCCATGCATGCTCAGTACAAAAGAACGACTTTTAAATACTCATATCCTGCGCATTCTTTAGCAATTTTTTTTTTCGAATTTTGAAACAATAGTTTTTTAATTTCTTTTAAATTGCTCCAAAACTTTTGTTTAATTTTACTGAATACTGCTAAAGTTATAGCAAAAAAAAAAAAAAAAATTATAAAAATATTCATATCTCCATAAATATTTAAGCTAGATTTACGAAATTTTATACTGTCATCTCAAATTTAAAAAAATATCAAAAACCGAAAGTGTCTCTTCCATTATTGTAGGAAAGTATATATTTTATAAATGGTTCCAACAGCTCTTTATACTTCAACCTAATATAAGGGAGGAGGTGTCTGTGATTTCAAACAAATGGTTTAATACTAATAAATTTCATGACTTAATTTAAAATAAAAATCATACATTAACACTTTTAAAACATTTTTAATAGTAAGAGCAAAAATAGATTTTTCCCAAGAAATAAATTATTTTTACGAATTTATGTACAAGTATTATGCATTGTGCGTTAGCTTTTACTTAACAAATTAAAAAAAGAAATTATGTAGGTTCACATATAAAAAAGTATTGAAACGACTGCAAAGCTTAGTACTTTTTTTAGAACAAATTTTGTTCTAAAAAAGAAGTTTTGTTCTCAAAGCTTTGAACAAATTTTGTGTTTTTAATTGTTTATTGATTTGCATTTTAAATTTTTGTAATTTCGACACTGTTATTTGTAACTTGATGCTTTTTTTAATATATTAATACCAAATTCATCTTTATAGCTCTTAGTAATTTAGAAATACATTTTTGTTATCCGGCATTCTTTTTTGCGCAACTTAGTATTCAGAATTTTGCTTAATATTTTTGAATTAATTTTATGTGTTGCTGTTATGGAAAATAAAATTTTGTGATTCCGGTATTCTTTCTTGGTGACCCAGTTTTAAAATAATGTTATATTTCTGCAAATAATTATTAATACTATAAAATAGTAAGATAATTTTTGGTTTTGTTGTGCTAAACAATGTCTCCTAACTTTTTGTAATTCATATAATCTCTAAATAAATTAATGCAGTAAGGGGGCACAAAAATCCAGAATGAATTCGTGGAGTTAATTATTAATAAAATGTGCATAATAACAGGGTGCGTTGCGTTTTTAAAAAGGGCTTAAAGGTGCTTATTTTCGATTTTCGTTTTTTAAAAGCCTTAAAAGATGCTTTTTTTCATTGGGTGTTTTTAAAAAGTGCTTAATTTTCCCTTTTTCAAAATGAGATTTTTCCTTTACTACTTTGATTTTCTCTTCGAATTATGCAAGAAGACACAGTTCACATTGTTCTATTCAACGTTTTCACAATTAATTCAACCCCAATCTATTTCGGCGCATTGTCAGTCCGTAGCGTATGAAAACGCCATTCGTTTCACATGATTCAAAATTTCACGATTTTTAACAATAGTCAAAAACAATGCCAAAATGTTTTTTTTAATTTGACATGACTGTTAAAGCAAGATAAACCCGTCAATTGTCAAAAACTTTCCAACTCAGCCTAATTATGATATTTTTTAAAGTGCTTGAAAATATTTTGTGAGTGCTTGAAAAGTGCTTAAAAGGTGTTTATTTTTTGTTGAATAATTTGGCTACGCACCCTGAGTAATATAAAACTAAACTATTATCAGCATTTTCGTAACAAATAAATGAGGTGAAATTAATAAAAGTGACAAAAATTTAAACATTTACCGAAGAAGTTGGACCGTAAACTAGTTTTAAAGAATTTATGATGGTTAAGCTATGGGTATAAACTGAAATCAGCTTTCCTTTATAAAAGAATTTTTATCGAGGAGGAAATAAAAATGTTTATACTTTAAAAAAAAAATCTATCCGGTTTTGAAATTTTCTTCAGGTGCTTTCACAAAAGATGGAAATATTTTCTAGGATTTAGGACCTAACAGGCGTACTTTTCTTATTCAAATGGATGACGTACTCCAAAGAGGAGCTTTTTACAAGACGAACGAGCTCACTTGCCGATGAAAGGAAAGAAGGTTTATACTTTGCCGAAGACTTTTTCTTGAACCTTTTCTCACTTTACGGAAGGTTTTTCCAGTTAGGTTTAGGTAGTTTACTTCCTTGCTTTCTGGAAAACTTCTAAACGACGTACTTAAAATTGATGGTCGTGATCCTTTGCATAAACATTCTCTTGCCTGACATCGATGGGGCCTTTTATTCAAGACTTTCCGGAAAATATCAAAACGGAGCGTGTTTGGAACTATCTGCTGCATCGAAATACGACCATTTCCTTTACTTTTTTTTTAAAGCTTCCAGTTCGTAAAAGCTATAAAATTTAAATTTAGGCATTTCAATCGGCGGATATATGATAACGGCCGCGTTTGCACATTATGTCATTTAAAATCAATAAATAAAATGTTTCTAAATGTTATCCTGTTTATTAAACGGAAATATAGAATTTACGAGATTTTCTGCACTCGATCTAAACATTTTATAGTCGCAGTATCTTTAAGAAGATTGCGTGGTCGGAGAGATTGCGCACAAGGATATGAGGCAAAAGTACAGTAGGCTTGCTGCGGTTTTAGTTATTTGTATAACAGCAGTACTGCAATGTATACTTCAATGATATAGCTAATTAGTACCAGTGTCAATGATAAAACGTAGCTATTTTGTTTTGTTTTCCCAAAGACCATTCGGAGATTCACTGTACTCGATCGAAACATTTTGCCATCGCTGTGACTGTAAGAAGATTGCATGGTCGGAGAGATTGCGCACAAGGATATGAGGCAAAAGTACATTAGGCTTGCTGCGGTTTTAGTTATTTGTATAACAGCAGTACTGCAGTGTATACTTCAATGAGATAGCTAATTAGTACCACCGTCGAGGATAAAACATAGCTATTTTGTTTTGTTTCCACAAAGCAATTGTCTGAATTTTCATAGCTCTTCTTCCTAATTTTCTTTAGAATGCCAGTAGTAAAACATATTTTCAAATTAAACAAGTTATTATAAGCAATGGACCTTGGCTAATAGTTCTTGCGTTAATTGTTCTTTCTAAAAGCGGTCATGTTTAAGCAAAAGGCTACGCAGTTGCTCCTACCAAAATGGGAAAGTTTTCTTCTTAAAAAGTGAGTGTGGTTCCCATGTTGAGCGAGATTACGTAGTACTCAGAGTTTGCCAAAAAAGAGGCTGACAAAGTATGGCAACAATTCCTAGCTCTCTCTCTCTCTCTTTTTTTAACCCATTGGCAAAATGGGTGTTGTTTTAGGTTTGATGGCGTGCGCACCTTATTTGGACGTCATCACACTTTTCAACTGTGTTCAAGAGTAATAGTAAACAGTGCGCGTGCGTCGTCATTGCATGCGTTGCAATGGCGACCGCTGTTGTTTGATAATTTTTTTAGAATTCTTTTTTTTTTTCACTTTTAATTTTGTTATGCTTTAAGTTGGTGAGTTTATTTTTGAGATTTGGGACCAGAGAAATCACATAAATACTTCTTTAGTTGTGAATAAAAGTGAATTTCATCATTTGAACGATATTTTTGTTTTTATTGTTTTAATTAAGAATCAGAAATTCTAACCTACAGTTCAAACTGGATCGTTTTCAATACTAATTCAGGTGAATATCACAAATAAAGAGAGTCTCAAACTGATTGACACGGTAACAAAGGTTAGAATTGAAGCAAGAAAAAAAAAAGATGCCAAGACCAAGCGAAAGGATTCTGTTCATAAAAAACTAGAAAAAAATTTAAATTTAGAATTATATGTATTTTTTGTTGTTGTTGTTGCTATAATGAATTTTTTCTTTCTTATTCTGTCTAAAAAGTATGAATAATTCTTGTTTCGTTTATAACGAAATTTATGTACTAAAACAAAACAATCTTATCTTGTTTGTTGGTCTTAAACGAGCTGAAAATCTGTACTTCGAACCACACGAATTTGCTGTTGCATTAAGGAAAACTGGATGTTCTATATCATATAAAAATAAAAGTTTAAAAACTACAAAATTTGAATTTTTTATTTTAATCCTTAATTTTTATAAAAAATTCGCAATGAATTTTTTTTTTAAATTTGGCTTTTGAAATTGAAGAAAATGATTTGATAAAAATTTAATCTGTAATTGTCGAAAAATTCAATAACAGGTTTAAAAGGTTAACAGGTTAAATCATGTCAAAATGTGCATTTTAACTAGAGGAACGAATAATAAGATTTTTGAGAATTAATTCAGTACTAAGGAAATGTAATTATATCATTTGACAATTTTTACATAGACTGCTGTGGAATATTCGACTCCTTTTAATAAGGTGTTAATTTGAGCCATGTTTATGTAAGAGCAGAATTATAGCATCGTGTAATTGAGTATTGAAAGGAGTTGGCTTGCATGACAATATGGTTCAATTGCGTTTCACAACGTATTTCCACTGTGAGACAATAAATAAACATTTAAAAAATCTTTAAGCATTTTTAAAAGAATTGCCAATTTTGCAAGATTTTCTCCTTACACAAAAGCATTTAAATCATTGAATAATATTTATCATTTTGCATTTTTTGTAAACGAAAACAATGGTTTATTGGAATAGCTTTTCGAGTATTAAAAAATTAGATGACAAACCCTTTTTACTTTGAAAACTGTACGCGCCATTCTCTTGATAAACATTCTCTTGATTTGGACAAAACTTAATCTGAAAGACACAACAACCTCACAAAAATTATATATTTACAAAATTAAACATTATTGTCTACTAAAAAAGATATACTAAAACTTTCTTTAAAATATAAAACTAGAATGCAACAAAGCAAAGCCCAACGTAAAATGATAACCACACGAGTAATTACACTTATATTTAAATCTCTATTCTCTGGGCAGCCTTTGTATATAACAAAAAATTTATTCTACTAAATGTACTTTTTATGTTAAAATTATAATATTATTAACATTATTGAATGCATGCCAATCATTCTTCTTTCTGACTTCTCAGATTTCTGGTCCAGTTACGCTTTCAGATGTGCCTACCTGTACAATTAAAAAATGTCGTGGGAAAAAACAATATTTTACGAAAAAGCAATAACTATCCGTTACCCTTATTTACAATATTGTTGTACCGATTTGAAATTACTCCCACAGGAACTAGCCTTCCAGTCCGTTATATATCTTTCTAGGAAGACTTTACGGCACGCAATCTCACCTGCAAGCTGCATACATGTCTGTTGATGTGTGCATAGATCTTGCATTTCCCTTTTTTTTGTTATTGATAATACTGGTAATGTTGATAATTGGGTTTCTAATGGGGTTATCATCCCTAGTGGATATTTGACCGACGTTGTGTCTCGGTCGTGAATATTTTTTTTTAATGTCGTGTAATTGGATTGTTTTAATGGTTACGTATGTTTTGTGTGAGTCAGAAGTGTGGAAAGCTATCTTTCTGGATTTACTCTTTATTAGGGGGGAAAAATTGAAATAATTGCTTTTTGCGTGGGAAATTATATGATTGTTGAGCACTTAACAATCCTACTCAATTTCGGATAGTATACTTTGTAAATAATTTTACTACATTCGAGTTTTTACGGATTATTCTAGTTAGGCGAGTTATTTGTTTTACGTTAATTTGCTTGTCAAATCTCTACACCAAGTCTTGTTTTACGATTCATTTTCGAGGGCTAATTTTAACTTGTTTAAATATTTGAATATCTTTGAACCTGTAACTACTGTTCCGGAAATACTATGTTAGTTCAAAAGATCTGTTATTAGATATTGCCCCGATAATTACACTATTGCATAGCGATTAATAGTGATCCCACTCATAAGACGAAAATATTTTAGGTAAATCCGTGTTGCAGGTCTAGTTAACCTGTTACTTTATTATATCTGTTCCAAGAAGTAAAATTTTAATATCAAAGATTTGTTACAAACTATAAATGAAAAGTTCCAATTCAATTGTGACGTCTAAAATTATTTACTATTTTGTTCAAATTGTTGAAAAAAGTAAAAATCCAATAACAAAAAAGAGGTCTGCTATTTTGCCATTGATATTTGTATTAGATATTGTTTTGGATTTCATTAGCTTAACCGCAACTTGTTTTGCTTAAAAGTAGCGCTTAGAAGTGAACTCTATTTTATACAGTATTATTTTATTACTCGTATAGGCTTTGAGGGTTTAACTTTCTTGTTATAGTCGAGCAAGAAATAATATAACTTTTTTGCTAAGCTTTGTTGTAGGTAGTTAAAATTAATGAAGTGCTGCATTATTAGTTAACTTTTTTTTTCTTTTAAAAATTAATTATCTTTTTATGCAAGCACTTTTAATATCTTTAAACACTTTTAATGCATTAACGTGCAAAAAATGAATTTTTCATTAAATAAAAATTTGCATTCCTCTATTGGTCACAAGTCTAATTTAAAAATGAGCATAAAACTAAAAATTGAGAATTTAGTTGATTGATTTTATTCAACTAGCTATTTTTAAATTTTTTAGTAAAGAAACAATTTAATTGTTGCATATTCACGTACAATATGTGTAAATATAATTTTTGTTGATGCAAGTTTGTATTAAAGGTTATGTATAAATTATGTAAATTTTCTTCTTAAAATAATGATTAAAAAATTCAAATAATCAATAATACAGGTGAAATTATTGAATTGAAACTTATTGAGATCATTCCAGAATATACTTTTCAAGGATCGAGATATACTTTTATTCGGAGATTTAGGATAAAAGTATATCGTTCATTTTTTTTTTCTTCTAAATAAGTCAGATAATACCAATCGATTATTTATCTTTTCTATTTTCAAAATAAGACGAGGAAATAGATTTACATTTTGTGGTCACTTTAATCCCAATAAAATTGTGACACTTCAGAACTAAGTATGTCAAAATACTCATGCTTGATATCAAAATAACGAGTATGACTGAGGAATAATGTCGGAATTGAGCAGGATTACGTTGATACATATTTCTTGGTGAACGTAGGCGGTATATAATATCCTTTTTTCCCGTTTTTTTTATTCCTCTTTTTGTATCAGTTTAAAAAAATAGATAGCTCAAAAACATTGTTCACAGTATAAAAAAAAGTAAGCTGATTATCTTAACCCAGGGGTCTGTCCAGACATTTTGTGGAAGGTCCGTTTTTATAAAATTGTGAAAAAATGTCTCGTAATTTGTGATTATAAAATAAACGTTAAGTCACATTCTTTCAACCAGGGTCCGCTTTTGTTAATTTGTGCAAATAGGGTCATAATTGCAAAAAAAACTTTTTCCAGGAGTTTTTAAATTGTAAAGACGTACAAGATTATGCTCAGCACTGTAAAATTATAATTAAAAAAATTAAATTTTAAAAAATAAACAGCAATTGCAGCTACTAAATTAGCGATGCAACATACAAATATTTGGTATATAGCCTATACTGCTGAACGCAGAATATTCATTTCGGACGAATAAAGGAAGAAGCGTCTGCCGAAGACAAAATTTAGTTCGTTTACATCTGTCTTTCTCCCCCCTCCTGGGAAGGCTTTATTCGATTAACAAAACAATAATAAAGATAAACAAATTTGTGAAGGGTCCGATTAAAAGATAAATTATTTTGTGAAGGGTCCGTTTTGAAGTTAAAATATTTTGTGAAGGGTCCGTTTTCATAAAAAGATATTTTGTGAAGGGTCCGTTAACAGACCTATATTTCTTCTAAACAGACCCCTGCTTAACCGAATGATCGGATTTTTCACATTAACACTAGAAAGACTGAAACTTAGTATATTGCCCAAAAGCAGTCAAAATGACTGGATTGTGTTAAGAAATTTGTTTAAAATTAATTTTTAATTTTTTTTATATTATTTACAGTAATATAGCAAGTTATTAGTAAATATTAATAATAAAAAAAAATATATGTTGTACAAAAAGTCACAAAATTCTAAGAAATTGTGTCGTTATATGTACATCATTGTGTTTCTAATTGAAATTAAAAAGCAGTTAAAATGACTTCCTTTGGCAATCTAGTGTTAAAGTAATAATTTTAATGTATCAAAGTATTAACCTCAAACATGCTAATTGATTTGTGCTAAAGATTATTAAAGTTGCGAAATCAGATCCAAGAACCCTAAGAACCTTAAACTTTGCCGAAACCGACATTATTTTATTTGCATTTTTTTAAAAATGTATAGCATACATTTATAGTCATGTATGTATAGCATAATCATTCTTATGAATGATTAATTATTGAAATCAACTAATTTTTTCTTCTTCATTTTTTAAGTATTTTATAAATTTGAATCATGGACATGCTTGTTTATTGAAATCGATTGTTTTAATTTGCTATTTTTATTATCATTGTATTTTTAGAAAGTGTTCCTATAGTGTAAAATGGAAATTATAAAAACTTTTGGTTATTGAAATCAACTTATTCTTTTTACATATTCTGAAAAGTGTATTGTTTTTTTTATGGGAGTTACAGTGACTAATACAAAATTGGCTACTTGATATTCGAAAAGAAGTGAAATGGTTATGCCTAACCAATCAGATTTAATTGGATACCTGCAAGCGACGTCACGTTTGTGTGTCGAACCTGATTGGCTTCTGAATCGACAATTGCCGTGATATTCCTGTGATGACGTCACTTGCAGATTTGCAGTTGTGTAAATTTATTCGAATCTTCTAACTTGAATAACTGTTTCTAGAAAGCTATTTTTTTTTTTTCAAACTCATTCCATAACTCTCTTATAAACTATCGATCTATTTCTTTTTTGTTTCTATTGTGATTATAAATAATTTCAATTTAGCATAAAAATTTTTATTTTTGAAAATTCTAGCTTCAGTAATTTACTCTCCATCCCTTCTTTGAGGGGGTAAAAATGCTTTTCTGAAGCTTATAAAAAAATTCTTAAACGATGAAGGCTAAAAAGAGTATATATATATATATTTTATTGTAGAGATTTCGACTGTTAGTTGAATACTATCTGAAAGTGAAAAATGCGGTATTTTTGAAAACGATCTAAAAGTTCGAATACTTATATCTGCTGTGTTACACAATTCTGTTATCATTGTAACTGTTGAAAGATCGCTATTCATTCTGAACATTCTCATTCTGCTTTCAAGAAGTACAATAAGAAATTATAATAAAAGTAAAAGACATAGTTTTGGAAAATTTCTTAATAGTGATTTTCTTTACGATTTCATGAAATGATTAAACTTATAATAGAGATAATTGGTTAGTACTAACAATTTATCAAAATTATAATTACGAGTAGGCAAAGTTTCATCATTTTATTGCACGTGACTAATCATGTTTTAAAGATATTGCCAGTAGTATACCTTATAAAATTATAGAAAACACACTCTGGGTCTAGTTTCTGAATATAATTGAACCAACAGTCGCCAAACATTTCTCGTTTGGCGATATATTTTATATCAACTTGCATATTGTATCCATCCTTTGTATCTCTTCAACCGTGTTTCTCTTGGAAGCAGGAGAAAGATCAAAAATAACAAAACGTGCGGGACAAACGGGATCTGGAGGATGTAGAGGAAAGGATGCCTGGTTATTGTTCCCTCTTCCCCCTATATGTCTTTTCTTTAACGCTTTAGTTTATTTATAAGAAGGTCTGGGACACCTCTCGGTGACAGGGGAGAGTCCGGTGAGTCAGAGGGTGGGTTATTTGTAATACTGAAAGAAGGGAATCCATTGTCGATTAGGTGACAAAGTGAAGGCTACACCTTGTAATGATTTATTCTTTATTTTCTCCGGAAATAACGAAATTTCGGGAGTATTAAGTTTGATTTCTGGGGATATATATATATATATGTCCGTTTTAATTTCATATTTCGTTATATGACTAACTAGTTACGAAGAGCCGTGGTGGCTGAGGGGATAGAGCGTCCGCCATCCAATGAAGTGAACCGGGTTCAAATCCCAGAGATGGCTGGTCGATACTAATTCCGCACCCACCACTGGCTGATCACAGTGCTGACATAAAATATCCTTAGTTATAGAAGGATCCTGGGTTAAAATTCTCTTGCCGTTAGGCTGACCGTAGAATTTTTTTCATAGTTTTCCTCCTCCTTTTACGCAAATGCGGTTTAGTTCCATCCAAATGTCCACAACAAATTTCTCACAATACTTGATATAGGACTTCTCTTGTCTTCTGAATAGGGTTCAAAATTACAAGGCTAGGGAGTTGAACATTCGGTAGTCATAAACCCAAAATTGGGTCGACTGTTCAACGACGGTAATAAAATATAACTAGTTACGAAAATATTTTTAAATCATATTGGCAAGCTGTCAGTTAGTTAGTAAATGGACGTCTGTTCTCGTTACTAGCTTTATTTATTTATTTATTTTTTAAAATTTTTGTTTCATTTTGTATTTTGTTTTTTTGTATTTTTTTTATATTTTTGTGCTTTTTTCTTAATATTTAATTTTGTATCAATTTTTTTGTGTTCCTCACACTACTGTATTAATATATTTTGCTATGGATTAAGAATGCATTCTAATTTGCGGATATAATTGTGTGAGCTGACGACAAAATTATATATTTTTGCTCTTTTGTTTTCTGGCTTTTTAGTTTTTTTTAAACATTTTTTTAAAAGAATTGTGCAAATTTGTGATTTTTGGTAATTTTTCTTCTTAAGCTTTAAAAAATGTTTTTCCTTTTTACTTCTATCCATGTTTTCATTGTAGGCTATGGCCCCTATTCACTTCATCCACCAATCCCCATGATTGCTACAATTCTTTTTTGTTTCTTCATGATAAACAGATAGTTGCACCTAAATCAAAAAGCACATTCAATTGAAAGATCCCAAGATGATTTATTGTATTAAAACAGGTTACTAAATTGATTTCAATTATAAATTGCTAACAAAAATTAATTACTTAATTTTTGTAACAATTGGTTACTGAAATTCTGTTCGAGATTTTGTAAGGTAAAACTAACCATTTTACTCGCAAATCATTAAAAATTCATTTACACTTTTGTTTATTTATTTTTTAAAACCCTATTTAATTTTTTGTTACTATGAAAATTCGTTAAATGTTTTTTGTCCTAGGGATAATTTACTAATGGTTTTAAAAGCTAATGTCATTTAATGTGTAACAATTTTGTCTTGATTATTTTAATTACAGATGTTTGCAGAATTCAGTTTTGTTCAAAACTTATTATAAAAGGAAATTTAACTTATTTTACTTTTTAGTATTTATAAATGCGTTAATTTGTGTAGATACTGATTTAAATATATTCATCATAAAATTTGGCATAATAATGTAATATTATAGAGTTTATAATAGTTAACACCGATTTCACTTTTAAGCCTTCAGTTTGCTTTGAAGATTAAGAAATATTTCACAGGTAAACAATGCCTTTATAGATAAAAACATATTAAGTCGTTACCAAAACGTCTAAATTGCATTTTACTTTACACTGCACAGATTTTAAATTTTTAAATATTAAAATGTGATTATTCTAAGTGTTATTCTAAAGTGATGTTGTATGGTCGTTAAGCTACCTATTACGTAAGCATATTTTCCGCAATCTTTGTCTCCTTTATGGGTATAAATAAGCAAANTTTCATGTTTCCCAAATGTGTAATAACATAAATTTTTTTTTTTTTTTGTAAATAATTTTTGAAATTTGCAGTGATCTTTTTTTTCGATTAAGAGAACTAAGCGTCTTGTGTAAACATTACTTATACTCCTCCTTGTCAGTAAAAATAAGTTAACAGCAAGCTCTATACCTAGACGCTTATGCAATTCTTGAGTGGTTTCTAATCTTGTCTGCAAATTGATTATTTAAATTAGCTACATTTTTAAAAAAAATCTATATAAGAACTATAAGGATTTACAGATTATATACTCAGCACTGCAAAATCAGTTAGAGGGAAAATTATGAATTACTAATCATCACTGCTGGAACAGGAGTTGGAGTTTTGTCCTAATAAATCAGAACAATGTTTAAGAAATAAAAAGTGATTACTCTACACTGTAGTATTTGATGAGAATTGCTTAAAGCGTTTTTCTTGCACTACTTATGGCAAGATAAATTAAAAAACCTCAGTTTGAGTAAAGTAATTAGTGCCGTGTTTTTAGAGTACTTATGGCAAGATAAATTAAAAAAAACCACAGTGTGAGTAAAGTAATTAGTGTCTTTAATTTTAAACTGCTTATACTATCTATGTATAAAGCAGAGAAATTACTTAAAGATTTTAAATGTTATTAACATTTAAAGAACTAATAACATTACAAAAAATCCAATTTGGAGAGAATTTCTCACCTAGATGAAAATTATTCAACCTCATGTATTATTCTCAATTTTTGTCAATTTTTATGAGCTCGAGCAACCAAGAGTAGTAGCGACTTTCTAAACACGTAGAAAATTATGCCTTGAAGTCTTTTTAATTTTGCCAAATTGACGCCGTTCTACTTTATAAGATTTTGTGCCATTTTCGTAATTAACGTAAAATGTGTTGGTTGAAGATAGATGAAACTTAAAAGTCATGTTCATAATAGTAAAAAAAAAAAAATTAAAATTTAATTGGTTTGTCTTAAACAAATGTATATTTTGTGTGATATGCAAATACCGTTTTGGTTTATTAACAAAAACAATTAACTATTTCGTTTAATAATAATTGCAAATTTATTACAAATTTGTAAAAAAAATTTTTATTAACATATAATTATAAACAATAATTTCTAAATAACCAAACGTCTGCTTTTTACAAAACAATGTTTAGCATGTCCTCAACCTCATGGTAGAAACGTTAATAAGTTGGAAGAATCTGTGCCCACATGTTCTTGAAAGGCAGTCCCTTCTTTTAGTTACCGTTTTTATGATTCTAATACCTCTCAAGTCGCGTGGGGCCTGAATTGATGAGATGGAAGAGGTGTCATGGTATTAAAATCTGTCGCCAAGCGTGACTCACCAACTGCATATCAACAGTATTCCAGGAGGCCGGGATTCTCCTGCTTATTCCAAGCCAAGTAAGGGAAGGGGGGATAAGTAAGCTCTTTCTCGTCGTTCAGGGGTCTTAACACTGTCGCCTTTGATAATCTTTTCATTACTCCGTTCTCTTAAAGGTTATGAATTTAATTTTCCTAGCAACTGACGCGAGTTGCTGAGTTTTCGAGCAGATCTTCCAACTGATTGCTTTGGAACGGGTTGAAGGGTGTGTTTATCGTCACGCTCTCCCTTGTGGCCATCTTGAATGATATTTAAGTTTCTCATTTGTCTTTCCTGCGATGGCAGTAACGGTTGAGAAGATATTACTATTTGGGTGCCGTTTCTTAAATGCCAATTTTTATTTTCTTTCTGAAAATGTGAGATAAAATGTGTTCATTTCTTATCGTATCGTATGCTGAATTGTTGCCAATCTCTTCTACCCAGTGCGAACTCCATTTTTGTCAATGCTGAATTGTTGCCAATCTCTTCTATCCAGTGCAAACTCCATTTTTGTCAATGCTGAATTGTTGCCATTCTCTTTTACCCAGTGCAAACTCCATTTTCGTTAGGTGGGACATGATACACACGTAATAAAAAAAAATCACAATGTTACTAAAATAATTACGCAAAATTTTTTTATTGCATTCTTCCAACTGTCTCAGGCACACAAATTTTTTGGTCAGTCATTTTCCAACTTAGTCACCAGTGATAGATTTTCTACCAGGCAGATCGTGCTTAGAGTGTCCGAAAGCAAGATGGCAAAAAACATTATTAATTAAAAATTTAAATTACCAACTCTAAAAACTATGAAATATAAACTCACAAATTTTAATTTTCGATTGCAGCTATATGGTATGTGATTCGCCTAGTTGTTTAATTTTCGTAGTTAGCTTATGAATACAGTGCGTCCCCCTTAAATAAAGCCACTTTGATTTTGTGCCATAATTGGACGCTAAGAAAACTAATATAAATCAAATATGTATGTTATAAAAGTCGATGTCCAAACGCATGTTTGTGAGGAGTAAACTCACTCCCTACACCACCTAGACAGGAAAAAAATCAGGAAAAAAGTGCTCCATCGAAATAAAGCCTATTGTGATTCTAGGCAAAATACCCGCCACATTTATAGTATATAACTTGAAATATCTGATATTGCTTACCATTTACCAGTACCTGGAGGACAGTAGCATCAATATTGTGCCAGGTTTTAATGATGGTAGTTGCCATAGATTGAAACTGCTCCTGTTTGGTTCAGGGAAAGGATATGCCATTCATGGCAAAAGCACTGTGGAGCTTTCAAGCATGGCACTGTGGAGATTTTCAACGTACATTGTAGCCTTATAGTGCTAGAAAATCTGTGGTTTGAGACACCAATTCTCTCTTCAATTGACAATAAATGCGTCTCTCGCATATTTTTGCTTATGAGTACCAAGCGGTATGAGAGGAGAGAGTGGCCAGGTTACGTTTTTGTAGTGGTCACATGATATGATATAAAAGAAATCCTTTTCTCATGCCAATTGCACACAAAACTGTATGGATCATCCGAATTTTTTTTCCTATCAATTTCGATGTTCATTCTTCTATCTCCAAGAAAACAGAGTCTATCCTTAGTAGGGCTGTATCTGTATAAACCAAAAAGTTGCAGTTTTAGTCTATGGCAGAGTTGAAGGCTACCTTCATTGAAACCTGGTATAATATTGATGCTATTGTCCTCCAGGTATTGGTAAACGATTAGCAGCATCACATATTTCAGGTCGTAAATAAATGTGACCGGTATTTTGGCTATAAACAGAGGTGGATTTATTTCGATGGAACACTTTTTTCCTCCTATTTTACTTATTCGATTTCTTTTCCTGTCCAGGTAGGGAGGGCAGAGAGTGAGGTACTCCTTATAAGTATGTGTTTGGATATCAACTTTCTTACTGTGCTATTTGTGTCCAATTATGACACAAAATCAAGGTGGCTTTATTAAAGTGGAGCACACTGAATTTTTACGTAAGATTCATATATAATATTTGAGAAGTTATGTCAGATTCCCGAAGTGCTACTGTAAATTATAAAAACCGTATATTTGCTGATTTAAAACTCACTGGTCTCTTATGTCTTGGTGTACGTTCGAGCGTTAAATTGAAAATTTATTTCTAAAAATGCTATTGTCTGATACTTGAAATTTATTTATGAAAATCGCTGAACTGTGAAGTTTTTGTATCACTTTATATTTGTTTTACTCTTTCTTCACCTAGTTAAATATATTTACGAATAGTTTTTCTCAATTTATGAAATAGTAGTTAAGAGTTATCCCTGATTGAAAGAAGAAAAAAAGTTTTTCAATCTGAGAAAAATGTTTTTTTCCTTATCGGAATATTCGGGGCCGTTATAATATTACATAAGCACCTAAGACTAAGGATAGGAGAGGGTTTGATAGTTGCTTATTTTTTCTATCCAAGAGGGTGGATGTATTTGAGCTCTGCTTATTTAGATCTAACAATTATCAACGACAGAAATTATGATTTTAAAAATATTTTTCTTTAAATCTTTTTTTCTTTTCTTTCTTTCTTGGAGAAAGGAAAATTCTTATTTCGCCTCATATTTTAGAGAGGGATCATATAAATTTTGAGCTTTTTATCTTATGTACAATAGTAGTATCCACTTATCTTAAAATTAAGATACACATAAACTAATTACAGCTATTCATCATGATTAAAATAGCAAAATATTTTTAATATTATTAAATATTTGAATAAATAGCTTGTTTTTGCTAATAAATGGAGGAATATGGTTGGAAATTGCAAAAAACGTAGTTTTGCAATATTTGTACGTCCCCAAAATGTTACATTGCATTGAGACTTTTTGAGAGGCATTTCTGTTAAATCATTCAGGGAATATAAATAAATGTTGTTCGATATTTCCTATATAACGCTAATTTTTTTCTTCAATTTACTTTGGCAATGCATTGTCCTAAACAATGTTATCGTTGATTATTTTATAATATAAAATTATTTTTTTTACCGTTTCATTTCAATCCGTAATCGGTTTTAGGAAAAAATTTTGTTTCTGAATAGAACTTGTTTAAATTTTAAGACAAACATAATCAGCAGGAGATTATTATTTTTTTTTTATTTTGTTAGTTATTAGTTATAATAAGAAATTTCAAATGTGAACTTTGCGATGCGAAATAATACACTTTTAGTCATTCATAATGGTAAATTTTTAATATAATAAACTTAGGAAAATGAGGGTTAGGATTTGGTAGAGGATTAGATTTTATGATAAGGTTCTTAAAAACTTAAGAAGATTGATGATTTTCTTTGGTGTTTAACTTGAGGATATTTAAAAAGTTATTTATATTTAAATGACATTCTGAATTGTGAATAATCAAAACTTTTAAAAAAAAGTAATAATAAAGGAATTGTGATTTTCCGTGTCACAAATTAAATATTTACAAATTTAAACTTATTTATTGCTAACTGACTAGACCATTAATCGATTTGTTGATCAATATTTGCTGATTCGCCTATTTATTGATTGATTTATCAATTCGCCCCTTCAGGACCAGCGGAAGGAAAATGAAGCCTTTCCCTTGTCCCGTACGCTTCTAGAGTATGCGTACTTAAAGGTACGTGCATGTACTAATGTAATGCGGGAGTACTGAATTGAGATTACGTCCGTGTAAATCTAGGCCGGTAGAGCCAGAATGGCTCGTTTCATATATGACACCGTGGGCCGCGAAGGGACGATAGCACAATTGCGTACATGTGATCACGGGCTTGAAAGGGTTAATTAAGGATGCAACGAATATTTATTTTGACCAAATTGCGAATATTCGGCCATTATTCTACTCGGCTGGCTGAATACTAATACATTGGCGTTATATACTGAATAACAAATAATGGATTTTTGACAATAAAAGTAATTTAGTGTCTCGCGTAAACATTGCTCAGATTCTTAATTATTGAAAGCAAAAATAAACAAATAAAGCTTCTTGCTTGAGTAATATTTTATAGGTCCTATCAGGTAACATATCACTCAGGTAAACCCTATCATTGGAAACTATCGATACTGGACTACCTTGATTGACCTCAAGGTAGTCCAGTACGTCCCCCTTTTGTTTATTAGATTTAATTCATAGTTTTTATACTATTTGATATTCGCTACCTGGATGACTACTATTTAAGAGGAAGCCATACCACGGGAGAAACTTTTCGTCGCAAATTCTCTTAATTAATTATAAATTAGTAATTCTCATAACTAATTTAAAATTTAAAAGAAAGAAAAAGTGATTTCAGGCAAGCCTAACTATTAAATTTCTAATGCTGAAAAAAAAAATCCAAAATGCAAACAAATTCTAGGAAGATAACTTCTCCATTGCTTAATCCTAAGTTATCTTCGCATAATTAATTTTAATTTTGATAATTTAAAAAAAATTCTTTTCAGTATTTGAAACTTCATGATTTACTCAAGGTTTTCTTTAATTCCCTTTTTCTACACCTTAAATTAGTTATGGAGGCGACGAGAATATTACTCCTCTCTATTTCCTTTGGTGGCGCTATATAATCGAAATCCCGGTTTTGTGTCTTTCAGTCAAATCAATCCATTGTAGCATATTTTTTAAAAAATATGTATGAAAAGCTGAATTCAGATTGGGGTTACTTCATTAGAGATGGATCTTTTCCATCCACGTCATCAAAATTAAAGTAGTAAATGGAATTTTCATTCTGGCCAGGCACTTCAAATCACGCATCTCCTCCTTTCCCTGGTACATTGTATTACCCATCCTCTGCCTCACGTTTTCCTTGTTAGGAATAAACCCCTAATTTGATTTCGGATCTTGATTAGACGAAGCGAGTTTTTCTAACTTAGTAACTGGAGCTACATTTCAAACCCCCGCATTCTTTATTTTATAAACGTGTTTTACATTGTTGGGAAAAAACTTCAAATTGCAGGTTTACGTTCGTGGGTTCTTAAAAAGAAGTTTTTTTACTTAATATTTTTAAATTAATAAAATATTCTGGTTGTTTTATATTGAAGTTGGGAGATATATTTTAAGAATAGGTTTTATACGATCTAAATATTCTTTATTTTAAAACGTGTTTAGGTATTAGATGTTTGGTATTTATTCTTCTCAAGTTTCAAAATTAGTTTAAACGAGAATTTTTTGTGTTATTGTCGTTCTAAGCTTGCAACGCCATCTGTTGGTGTACTTTGTAAAAAAAGTTGGGAAACTTAGTGAGAATAATAATTTAGTTTACTTAACAGAACACAGCAAACCATACATTCTTTTTCACTATTATTCGATTGATTTTTCAAATCGTTGATTATTTTTGAGACACCGGTAGTAAAATTTCTGAACTATATCCATAAATGTCCGAAAAATGAATTTATAAAATGTAAATTTATCTATGTTTTTTCATCTTTTTTGCTGCTGTTGCTTCTCTCTTGAAATTAACTTCTAACTGCAAAACACATTTTTAACTAAAAATAAACAAATAGAAGGCGAAGAAATAATGTTCAGAATAAAAACATAGCTTCATTAAGTATATTGTTATGGTTTATTATTTATTAGACGAAAAGGCATGCAACGATACGCAAGTGTTATGTTATTCAAATTGTGTCTCTTAACTAATTGGAAATACTTCCTATTTTAATTAACGAAAAATGTACACTATTGGGTTTTGTTTTCTCAGTAAAGCCATTCTCATTTACTTCGAAATTCGATAGCCCTATTCTCCTTGCAAAAATTCTCATTTCATATTATTAACGCCTTAAATTTTCAGTAAGATTTTCCCATCGCGAACCGAATATCGTCAGCTGGTAAGAGACTTCGTCAGTGTCAAGGACAGCTGCACCTCAACTCCAGTTGACTAGGTTTCTCGAAGCGGAAAGGAAGCTTTGCCAATGTTTCAATTATTCCGGATCAAGTAAAATTTTTCATTAAGTCGAGGAAAAGTCTTCCATCCCCACCCCCCTTCAGAATATCTCCAATTTCGTACACGGCTTAACCTCAATAAGGCCCCTTTCAGGGAAGTTATATTCATCCGGATTAAGAACTAAAAATAAAATTTCTATTAATTCAAGAGGAGATATCTCATTTTATTTAAAAATATGTGGAGAATTTAAGATTACGTGGTATGAAATTACTTATCTCTTTTTAAGAAACGGCCCCTAGAATGATTCATACCTTAAAATTTGTTACAGTGAATAAAAATCTTCAGCGTCAAAAGCAGTCATAAGTAAAATATTTTACGTATAGATTAAAGGAGTTATGTACAGTAAGGCAAAAAGAAAAAAAAAAGGAAAGAAACGAAAAGAAAGATATTACCTTGAATAATTGTTTTTCTAATGATAGAGTTTTCACGTTCTGAAAACCTATCTTAATGCTTCAAAACGTTAACCTCAAGCGTATCTGTGTGCTAAATATTAATTAATCTTTTTTTGAAAGCAGATACAAAAACGTGCGTTCTCGGAATTAACATAATTTTTTTTCTCTGATTCGGATTTTTGATCATCAAAATATGGGTTTTTTAGCCCGAATCTGTGAAATATGGTACAATTACTTATGTCAGGAGAGTACGCGTACCGTACACCGTAACGCGATTTCGAACTAAATACGATCTCAATTACTTCAAATGGTTGGTTCTAATGGCACTTGTCACACGGGCAAGACTGCTTGGTGAAACCGAGCAAATTTAAGGCAGAGTGTACGATTCTTGTTTTTCAGTGGCGCCATCTATGGCCAAGAATTCGACTTCTGCCACACCATACGTCACACCTGTTTATAAGGCGGAGCCATTCATCCATTCATCAGAGAACGATCGATCTCCAATCCAGTACCCCCAGAGGTTTTGATTTGTTATGGGAACATGGAGGACTTTGCGACTCGACAGAATTTTAACGTACATCAGTCACCAACTACACTTCGGCCGGCGGGGTTCGAGCCCACGAATTCTTGGACATGGACCCAGCGTCCTACCGACCAGGCTATCCCAGCCTACTTCAAATGTACTTATACAGTACTACCTTACTGTATTTCTAAACATAAATTTTTTAATAACGATAGTATTATAATTAATTTTACAATTTTACTTAATCTTGTAAATTTAGCTTCCTTTAAAATTTGAAGTATAAATATTGTTAAATTTGCATCTCACTGTAAAAATTTGACCTATAGTCTTGTTAGGCTTGCTTCATCTTGCTATTATAATTTGGAACAGCCTTGCAAAGCTTGTCTAACCTTTACTATAATTATGTCGTGGTCTTAAAAGGTTTAGTGCGTTAGTATGAAAAAAATTGAAACATCAGTTATAAAATTTTTTTTAAATCTATCATAGATTTGTAAACATTTTTTGTACAGCACAAGAAAAACAAATTGAAAAAATATATGCAATTTTAAAAGAGTTTCAAAAATGTGTGTCAGACCGTTAAAGAAATCGAAAAAGCTAATTAATTAAATCGTTAAATCTTTAGAAAATTTCGCACTAAAGTAGTTAGATTGAATAAATCATTTCATTTTACTCGCGGCGAGTTTTTGAAGAAACGATGTTCTTACCGCATTAAACTGTAATTTTATGAACAAATCAATACAACATGTTGGTAAAAACAAACGTTACCTTTGCTCGGGGAATTGTTTTTAAAAAGTTTCGTTGTTTATTTCCTTTCTTATGTTTCAAATGATATACGTTTTCCCGAATGCGAGAACGAAACTGAAAACCTTCGAAAAAAGAATATTATTGAACTAATATTCCGTATGTTCTGTCAGTTAAAATTAGCTATTTTCAAAATGGCAGAAAGACTTGACGATTAAGAACGCAAAAAATGTTCTATATACACTACTACCAGTGCAAAACAAAAGATCTTAATTTGTCATATTTGTATCTAATTGAAAGCGACAAGAGAAATTTCACCACTTCTCCATGTAATGTTATTCTATCATTTAGGAAGTGATAATTATAATTCTTCTATCGTGATTTAAAGATTGGTAAAGAAGAGGCGAAAAAATGGCGCAAAGTTCGCCCTCCGGTATGTCTGTTTGATCATTAGGAGATAATGAATATAATTAAAGTTGACAGTGTTTTACCAAGTATCTATTCTGGCTGTTTTTATAGTAAACTTTGTTATAATTCTTTTTCTTTAAAAGAATATTTTAAGTTTACAGCTTTTGGCTTTTGTTTATTGGCAGTCTGGAGTTATGTATACGTTAATTTTAGCATGAGCTGTCGCCAATTTTTTTTCTTCATTTTATTCATTCTGTGAAATGCCGAAGTTAGTTACAATTTAATTTAATGATATTTTAGATTTAACAAATTATTTCTATGTGATTTTTTTCTTTCCCCCAAGCGAATTTTTGAAATATGTTCGTTATTATTTTGTTTTAAGAAAATTATTTTGCATATTATAAATCGTAACTGTAAGATGAGATATGTTAATGTGTTAAAATTATTTTAAAATGAATTTTATTTTGATTATCTAAAAAATGGGTTGTTGTTTTAGGTTATTATTAAAATACATAAAAAAAATAAAATCATACTATTATGAATTATTAATAAATAATTCTTAATCTTGTCTTGTTAATTTAAATTTTAATTCCATTTTTTCCCTATGTGTTCAATCGTTTTCTGATGCTTAAATCTACGATGCGGGGGGGGGAGGGGAAGGAAACATTAAAATAATTTAGGATTCAATTATTGGATTTTTGAATCAAGGTCTAGTTTTTAAATATGCTTATTGATTTGTGCTGTTGATATTTTAAAATACGAAACGTACTTTTTTTTTTTTAAAAAAACTAAGCGTACCTTTTTTTTGTTGCAACAAATTCATTTTTTGGTCTCTCATAATATGGGAGAATGACTGCAATCTGGATAATTTGATCTTAAACGGCTTACTCAAGTGAGTGGTTGAACATTTAGACCAATTAATGCTAATTTTACTTTTTGTGCATTTTCGCACGCATCTCTGGAATTATTTCAGGAAATATTATTTTTTCTTTTACCTCGTATATCCACAAATAATACCACGCAAAAAAGTGTGTTTCTATAAATATTTTTACTGAATTGAAAAATTTCGAATTATGAACTAAAGAAACTATAACATAATTTCGAACTATTTATTTGTAAATGAAAAAATTCATATCTGTATCGAAATTCATTGAAATGATTTTGAATAATAAATTTTGGTAAAAGGTTGTATCTTTGTTTTAACTTCTTAAATTTTTTTGACTGAATTCGATTGAATTTTAGATTTCGTCATTTAAAATTACATAGTTTAAAATTGTGTAAACATTTGCATGTCTTATTTTTCAAAAGTATAATAGTTGATCATTATTAAATTACGTAATAAAAAATAATGAGAAAAAACATTATTTATAAAGCCAAATATGAAAAAGGTGAAATTAACACTACAGAGCTTAACCTTTTGGTCCACAGTCCTTACTAAACCATTGAAATCATGTTTACCATATTGCAAGCATCTTAATGTTGGCAATAAATACCATTACATGATTAAAAACTTTATTCATTTCAGATTTCAATAATGTGCAGCAATTGATGATTTCCGGAAAATCATCAATCAATCTCGCGCTTAAATTCAATTTCGACAATGCCAAAATTATTTCCTTCCTTTTTTTTTTTTTCGCTCATCTTGATACCCTGGAATCTTGTTTTATACATATGAATGCTGATTCTCAGGTTAACGACATTAGTTCCTCCATAACACGTGGAAATAATTTTTACTCTGATTTGCCCCTCTCGGCTAATGTGTTTTTTTTGTTTTGTTGTTGTTCTGTTTTTAATTTCTCTCTGTAGGTTACTGTGGTTTTGTTAAACTTTGTTTCTCATCTTCATTTTTCAATTTTAGTTGGCAAATCTGCTCTTTATACTTCAAATCACTTTTGTTTCTTCTCATTCACGTTTAATAAGTCTTGAAAATGGGTGCCTATTTTCGAAGAGCTTGAAACATGTCGACTGTTGTTTCATTCTTAGGTATTTTTGAAGCGAATGACGTTTTTAATCCAGTAATATCTTTCCTCTTCAGTTTCTTTGGATTATTTATTTAAATGCCATTGCATGTTTAATTTCATTAATTCAATACCGTATTTGCTGTTTTAAAAACACGAAAATTGCTCAATTATTACGGAAAAAAAAATAATAATTTCGAGCTGTTTCTATAGTCCTGCTACCAATTTAGTCTGACATTGTGCTTCTTTTCCCCCTTTCTGTTTCAACCTGCTGTTTCCACCCATTTATTGTCCTGTGCAGAAAAACTAATCTTGCTGAAACTGCAGGGGAGCTTATGGGTTCTTGTCTTTATTATGTTATTGGGTAGTACCGTTGATGTCTTTGTTACCCATTCCTTAAATTAGAAGATCGTGCTGCCGAAGAGATTGTCTTAGCTTTGCAAACAGCCTTTCCTAAACAAGGTGGACGATTTACAGCAAGAATTAATCCTGTTATTCCTCCGAATCCAATAACTGCTAGGACTACTTTGGGGTGCTATTAAAGACGAACACCTGGTCATTTGCTTTTGTAAAGGGTTGTGACAGTCCCACATACCCCTATCTTATTGAGGGGGAACCAGTATATGCTCAACCAAGCGTGGTCGCAGCAAGGGGCCAACAAAAGCAACTTGGCATTCATTAGTACATGGTTGGGATCATTTAAAATGGTTATGGCCCCCAAATATATACATTCCTGACAGAGTGGTTCCATTAATTTTGTTCAAACAGCAGAAGTGCCTTAAATTATACGCTTTTGTATTTTATTTGTGGTTTGGTTTAAAGCGTCATTACAGGCTTGTTGACGTACCATTTTCACTGACGAAACTGTCAACATTTGTAATGACAGATGGTTTGGAACAGTTAAAAGGCGAAACTGAAGAAAGATGGATCTGGAGATCAATAATTACATTTGAAAGTAGAAAAAAAAGAGATTTATTTATCGCCGTTGAAATAGTCCACACTAGGCGTACATAGGCTCTAATATTAGTACGCCATAATTCAACCCTATCTTTAGGAACTTTTCCTTTGAATTTTGTGTTTATTTTTTAATGAATTATCTGCATTCTCTATCTTGTACTGCCCCGATTATGCCAGACTATGGTGTAACGGCTCGCATAAAAAAATGAAGTTCAAATTGATAATGGCCCCCCCTCAACTATCTTAATTGAAAGTTCTTTTTTTTTTAAAAAAATAGATATATAATTTTGTAATTTATAATACTAATAGTATTTATATAATTTTGTTTGGCAGTAATTGCTATGGTATTTAACTGTGTTTTTATATCTTTTTATCATTATCATTTTTTAAAGGTCAATTTGAATCAGCGATAATTTATTGCTAGTGACCTGCGACGATCGGTTGCGCATTGTCCTAATCTTACATTTATGTTCTCGACGCTTTTGGCATCTCCTCATCACCCTTCCCGCCTTAGGCAATATAACTCGATATCCTACATTGGTATTTTAAGAGCAAATCAGAAGAGTAAAAATCCTGTATAAATTGTAAACGTCTTAGGCAATATAACTCGATATCCTACTTTGGAATTTTTAAGAGCAAATCAGAAGAGTAAAAATCCTGTATAAATTGTAAACGTGCCATGGTATCACTAAAGAAATGAAACGATCAAAATAAGAGATCAAATTTAGGTAAAAAATCGGTTTCTTTATCTAGAGTTGCTTCGCAAATTAAAATTGTCCTTTTTGCTAACATTTAAACAAAAATTAATAAAATCAAAAATAGTGTCTTCCTTTTTCGTCAGTCTTGAATTAAGGGATAGTGAAAATGCCTGCCTCTATTTTTATACAAGCCTATGTATAAAAATTGAATGTATTTTTTATGCTATAAACTCGTTAGTGTCCGCAGTTTAATTATTTTGGAGACGAAAAAAAAACAAAAACAGAAAAGGTGGGTTTTCCAAATTCTTTTACAGAAGATCAAAAAATTGTCCCTAGAGAAAGAATTGAGACTTTTTTTAAAGAAATAAGCGTGAACTCAGAGGTTAAAAAGGGAAAACCTTGTAAAATTTTTGTAAATTTGTAAATCGATAAGCAAAAAAAGAAGAAATAAAAAGATTCCATTTTTTTTTTTAAAAATTTAAAAGCAATCCAAAAATTAAAAAAAATTGGCTATTTAATCCGTCTAGTAAGGCCAAGCACATTTACGGACCCCAGCACAAAATTTCGGCCTTTACCTTTATATACAAAAGATCTTAATTTCATGTATTGTAGCATTTCTATAAAAGCCATTTTTAAAATAATAGTTTCTTCTTCGATTCTACATATATCTATTTATATAAATAAATATATTTTCTTGTTTTTATTTTATTAGTACCTATTTCTGCTGAAACCTTACATTTATTTGTTACTATTGATTACTTTATATACACCGTGATGAAAAAGAATTCACCGCAATTTAAAGGGGAAAAAACAATTATTTTAAAAACCTTACTCTTTTTCGATAAGGAAATTTAATCGGATTCTTCCCATGGAACAATTTTTCTTCTCCGTCCTGCTTATCTCCACCTACCTTCGTATTTAGTTTTTTTTTTTTTTTTTTTTTTCCCTTTCCCCAATGCCCACCTGGAGAATGACCTAGGTCATACAGGCATCTGAAGGATAGATTTGTTGACCACTCTTTCAGGGGCACCATATTAGGTGAGTCAACGTTGCTCCCACAGTAAGAACAGATAGTACAGAGAATGAAAGAACAGCCATGCCTTGCCCGGGATTCAAACCCAGAACATTTCTGATGCAAGGCGAGTTCCCTAACCCCTACACAGGCCGGTCGGCCTTCCGTATTTAGTGGTATTTGCAAAATAAAATTTTGCACCCAAAGCGTTTAGGACATACAGTCAAATCCACGTATCTTTTTTATTGTATGTAAATATAATAAACAAATGAATAAGGTGAAATACATACGCAATAACCATTTATCAATTTAAAAATAAATAAATCATAATATTGCAATTGTGCTTAGTAATTTTTTTTATTGTATGTATTTACATAAAGCTCGTCAACCCCGAAATGTTGTAAAAACTAATTTCTTCATGGACAAATTGTTCATAAACCTATTGTTTAAAAATTAGTTATAAAAGGAATGTCTGTTACACTTCAACAGAATTTGTAAAGTATTATTTTCCTTTTTATAAATCTTCAATGCCTATCTAGTTAAATCAACGGTATGTTTTGTTCAATACTATAAGATCAGTATTGTTCTTTGTTGTGGCAGCTGAAAGCAGAGACATTCAACCTCAAAAGGTTAAAATTAATTTCTGTAGAAGTATATAATTAAAAAAATAATGTTACTTTAAATGTCTTATTTCTGTATCCAATCTGGAGATAATTAAATTTGAATTTTTTTTTTTGAATTCGTTTGTAATTAGTGGCAAATAAATTCAATGTGAAATTTGCTTTTCTAACTTCGAGGAAACATATTAGATCTTCAAATTTGTCGAATTCTGAACTATTATTATTATTTTTTTAAAAAACTTTGGACTTTGGTTTTTCTTATTTTTGATGAAATTAAAAACTTTTAAGCATTTTATAAAAATACTTTTTCCATAGCAGCTTGCGCTGAAATATAGAACATAGCAGCTTGCTCTGAAAAAGAAAAAATGCAAAACTGCTTAAAAAATGAAGTCATCCAAAATTTATTAAGGATAGCTTATTATGTAACAATGAGTTTAAGCAATGTTTTTTTTCGATATATTTTTTTAAATATGAAATAGAGAACCCAAGTTTGAATCCCAGCGATGACTGGTCGGTTCCTTCTCCCAACGACCACAGTGCTGACTTAAATTATCCTTAGTGATAGACAGGCCATGGTTTTGAATTCTTTTGTGGTCGGGCCAACCGTAAAAGTTTTCGTAGTTTTTCCTTGTAAATTTAACCCTAATGCGGGTTAATTCCATTAAAAAGTACCATTGGTGATCCAGGAGTTGCCTTGTCTTTTGGGTTTGGCAGAAAATGTCAAGGTTAATGTTATGGAGTTGAATCTTCATAGTCGTGAACCCAAAAATGAATCAGCTGTTCTGAGTCTGTTTTAAAATAAAATAAAACTGCGGCTTACAAGAAAGTGTCGATTGTTCATAAACCACTCTCTGTCCATTTGAAAACTACAGAAAGAGAGAAAAAAACTTTTTAATTGCTTTACTCGCCCACTAGTCAAACGTCCATACTTGACAGACTTTCAATAATAATGGATCGGTCATTTCCGGGAAATAAAAACTTTATTTACTTTTCAAGGTTTTAAGCTAAATTGATATTTTAAATAAATGTAAACAAATATGCATTTATTTGTTTGGATTTCCTTGAATTCCTTATTAAAATGAAGCATAACTACTGTATTAAAAAGTTATATATATATATTTGAAACTCAAATTAAAGGAAAACAGTCTACATTTTGTTTATTTTCATCCCTTATCGTATGTGAACGATTGCCTTGTGTTTTTCACATTAAACAATATGAATTTAAGCGAAATATATAAACTTATCTGTATGAACTATTTTCTATAATGATTATATACTTTGAGTATAAATAGATGAATAAAAAATTTAAATAAATAATAAACAATATTATAATTTTTTTTTTTTTTACTTTAACTATTATGGTTATTAGTTTTTTTGATCTTTCAAATTCATGTTTATAAACATTAAGAAATGTGTTGCAAGAAATTGGTTATTCCAGTACTTAGATACCGGAATTTCTCCCGAAATTATTCAAAATTTTTTTTTTTTTTTAAATTTTTCTTATTTTACGAATTACACTACATTTTGCTCCACAATTGGAATTTAATTTTTAAACGTCTCTTTCCCAAAACACGAATTTTTTCCCGTTTCTTCACAACTTTCATTCTTAGAAAAAAATTTTCCTCTGAAAGTTCTGTAACTAATCATGCTATTAACTTCAGAATCTATTCCCGATGGCTTTATTAAATTGGGAAATATTCTGTACTGTAAATCAACAGTTATTTTTTACCGTTTTAAGAATAGCTATAAAGATTTTATATAGCCATTTCTTTATGCATCTATATTTTTGGAAACACAAACTTCCGCGCTAAAATTCCGTGTGGTGTTTTATCTGAAAAAATTTTGAAAACTCTGAAAAGATATCTTAAAGAATTTAGTGGGGGGGGGTGGGGGG
>NC_092208.1:42042299-42045324 GCF_043381705.1 Parasteatoda tepidariorum | reverse complement strand
TTTTTTTTTTAGGGAAATGCCCCCGCAGAGTTGTTATTTTGACATCTTCCGTGAATTGATCATCTCACTTTGGGATTTGATCAGATGTCCGTTTTTATCATCTCCCTGAGACCTACAGTATTATTTAATTTAAAAAAATCTTTATATTTCGTATCTTTATGTGAATGAAAATAATAAGTGATAAAATATTAGAGTTTTTTCCGAGTAAAGGAAGGTTCCTAGTTTACTGGACAGTAAGCAGTAAACGAATATATAACTGTAGCATGCCTTTCTTTTGCCCACAAATCAAAACGCCAAGCAATTTACATAAGTATTAAGGATTTATAGATTTCAAAAATGGACAAGATTTGCTGTAACATTTAATTTTTATTTAGGTTTATTTCATTTAAAAACTTAATTTAGTTAAAAATTTGTTTAATAATATCATTAATTGAATCATTTTTCCCCTATTAATGTTATGTTTCCTCCCCTGTCTTTCTTATTATTGCTGTGATTCATTTTCCAAAAAATCGAAACTATTAAACTATCTCGAAACTATTTTGAAATTTAAACAGAGTGAGATAGATGTAAAGTGCTTATTTCGGACTTTTTTGTATGTTGCGGGAAATGTAATGTAGTGCGTAAAAAAGAAATGAATAAAATCAGATCAAAATAAATTTCAAAAAATTTTCAATTTCTTTAAAATTCGATTCCTCGTGGACAATTCGTTCGATTTCGCTCAAATATTGTATTTTTTAATTTAAAATTACGTTCTTTACAATGATGTAAAAACTTTTATACCGTGCCTTTTAAATTTTTTTTGACTATTCTTAAATAAGATAAAATTTTTTTACTAAAACTAATATTTTGCCTGGAGTTATCTTTGGATAAACACATTTTATTATTGTGTGTAAAAACTTTTAAATTCGCGTAAGTTGTAGCGATGTAGCGAAATACGCAAAAAGTAATTTCGCATTAAGGTCACAAAACTTTGGATCATTCTCCTGACCAAACTATTGGGACCATATTTTTCCAGACAACGGCTACCCTCTATACTTTGGGGGTCAAAAATCCGAATCCGACAAAAGGCATGTTTATTCAGAAGAAGTAGACTTTTGTGTATGATTACATAACTTAAAATATCTACTGCTCTTATTAATTAGCATATTTGAGGTCACCCGCTCGAGCCATTAAGATTAAAGTTTCAAACGTGAAGATCCGATCATTAGATCAAAAACTATTCATGGTAATTCGTCTTTTTTCCCCCGCACTGTGCATCTATACTGACTATTTCAGCTTACTGGTTGTACCTATTTATACGTATAAAGTCAGAAATATACAAATTGCAAATGAAGTGAATTAATTCATTCACATCACACATACTTATAATAACATAATTCATATAACACATTTGATGAACACATTTTATAATTGTGTGCAAACACTTATTAATTCGCATAAGTTGCCGCGATATAGCAAAATACGCAAAAAGTAATTTCACATTAAGGTCACCAAACTTTGGATCACTCTCCTGACCAAACTATTGGGACCATATTTGTCAGATTGCGGCTAACCCTAATTCTTTGAAGGTAAGGAATACAAATCGGTCAACAACAACAAAAAAAATGTTTATTCAGAGAAAATACGTTTTTGTGTCTACTTTCATAACTTAAAATATCGTCAACGCAAATTAATTAGCATATTTGTGATTGCCCCCTTGAACGATTAAGTTTGAGTTTGCAAAAAACCGACCGTTAGATCAAAAGTTATTCAGGGTATGTGTGTTTTTTTCCGCACTGAATACATGCGTATGTTTTTATTTTTCTATTCCAAGGATTTATCATAATACATAAGTAAAAGTTCGTCAGCAAAATAAAAGGCAATAAATGGCATAGTTATCCTATTGACATCCGTATTTTTTATTTATTTATTTGCATAAATTTTTAGCCTAAAAGCATTTCGTTTCATTGCACCCCACCTAAACATTTATGTGAATGCCTATTCCCCCCCCCCTTGGTAATCATCAGATATTTTTTTTCTAACTCATCTTGTTTTAACAATCTATTTTATTATTTATTTCTTAATGGAATGTTACACTGAACCTATTGTATACTTTATTTTCACCTGTTTTGAAAAAAATATCGTTATTCTGACTCAATATAAAGTTGGAGGCGGTTGAACTATTAGCAATTATTGTTTTTTTCTCTCTCTGCTTTTTTTCTGTTGTTTTTTTTCCAAGAAATAGATGCCATTAGTAAGGAATATTGCCGATGTGTGTTTCTAACATACATTTTTAAGGATATTGACTCTCAGCTAATTTGAAGGTTTATTAAAACTACGGAAAAAAACATTCTCCGTAGTTTAATAAACATTCATTATTTTGTCTCAGTTATGTTTCTGGCGATTTAATTTGTTTTTTACTATTAAACATCGAAAAAACGTAGTTATTTTAATAGC
Source organism: Parasteatoda tepidariorum (assembly GCF_043381705.1). NCBI lineage: Eukaryota > Metazoa > Arthropoda > Arachnida > Araneae > Theridiidae > Parasteatoda > Parasteatoda tepidariorum. The sequence goes on along the minus strand of NC_092208.1, from coordinate 42,042,888 downwards.
AGGAAACTTTCTGCAGAAGTTTGAACCTTGACCTGGGAGAAGAAACTCGATAATACAGAGATAAAATAAACGCAAAAACTCTATTAAATTTGAATTTATAAGTATGAATTTATATTAGTTATATATTTTTTTATTAATATATTTATAAATTATTAATATGAAATTTATATATATATATTAATAATAAATTNTATACGTAAATTATTAATATAAAACTTATATATATTAATAATAAATTATTTTTATACATAAATTAGAATTTATATATATTTATTATAATTATTAATAATTTTCGTTTTGAAAAAAAAAGGAATAAATCATCACTAATTTAAATAATTATTTCTGATTTCAGAGTATCAGGGGGAAACAATGAAAAAAGCCTGAAAAACGCTTTTAGCTAATGGCAGTGGCGTACAGAGAGAGGACGAATGGGGCAATGGCCTCGGGTATCTAGTTGAGGGGGTTCTAAAATCGAGGACTATGTATAGTACACTCAAACTCTAATTACTAGTAGTATTACTTTTATTAGGAAATTAAGTTTTTAATGAGGTAAATTCTTGGCTTAAGCGAAATATATATATCATGTATG
>NC_092208.1:42013696-42042030 GCF_043381705.1 Parasteatoda tepidariorum | reverse complement strand
CCCATCATATCCCAGACATGCTCGATGGGAGAGAGATCTGGTGATCTGGCAGGCCAAGGAAGAGTTTGACAAGCTTGCAGACAGTTCATAGCAACACTTGCCATATGCGATCTTGCATTGCCCTGCTGAAAAACCAACCCAGGGCGCTGCAAAAGGAACGGTAGCAAAACAGGTCTTAGGATGTCGTCGACGTACCGCTGTGCAGTAAGTGTACCTCTAATGACGACCAAAGGGGTCCGGCTGTCAAAGGAAATGGCACCCCAGACCATAATGCCTTGTCCCCCCTCTGCCCTGTGCGTCTCCAAACACGTCTTCGATGATCGTCACGACACAGTTGGAAGCGGGATTCGTCGCTAAAGCCTATGCGTCCCCAGTCGGCATCATTCCAGCCATATCTGTTTAAAACATTCATGCATACGAAATTTCAAAGCAATCGGATGATTGCTTCTTGGTGCGTCGATTTTTTTGTTATAGAGTGTATTTAAAAAAGTTGAAAATAATAAATTCCCGAATATGAATCTTTAAAAATGAATATGAATTTTTATATCGTTCCATTGTTTTCCCTTTTAATTTTAAAAAAAAAGTGTTTTTTCTCCCTCTGCGAAATAACAAATTTTTTATTAGTTTTTTTTCATTGTTATATTGTTTCGATTATTGTTTGTTTTATGTGAGAGAGAGAATGAACGTCTCTTATGAATTTTCCCTAACGAATTCCCCTAAATGCCGAATTCACCCTATTCTCCCCTAAACAGGAAAGAAAGTAATTATTAAAATATTATAATGTCCCAAAAATGTAACTTGTGACTGTTTAATCATATTGTTGCTTCAATTTAATACCTAATAAAACCTTTTTATCTTTGCAGGTAAGCCTTTTATCTTTTTTCTTGACTATTTGTTTTCTTGAAGGAGGCTTTAATGAGTGGATAGGTGAGTGAAATCCAAAGTTTTAAATATATTTTATTCAAATCCCTCCATATACAATGCGTAAAAAAAATAATGGACCACCTTGAATAACTTTTTATCTAATGATCGAATCTTCACATTCTAGAACTTAATCTTAATGGCTCCAGGAAGTGACCTTAAATATTCTAATTAATAAGTGCAGACGATATTTTAAGCTATGAAATCCACATAAGCGTACGCTCTCTGAATAAGCATGCCTTTTTTTGTCGGATTCGGATTTCTGATCCCCAAAATATAGAGGGTAGCCGCAATCTGGAAAATATGGTCCCCATATTTTCCAGGTTTGATCAGGAGAGCGCTCCTAAGTTTGGACCCTTTAATGTTAATTTTACTTTTTGCGTATTTTGCTATATCTCGAAAACTTTTTAAACGAATTGAAAAATTTTTGCACACAATTATAAAATTCGTTTATCCAAAGATAATCCCTTGCAGAAAATAACTTGTAGTGCATATTTATTATTTTATTTAATACGGATCTAAAAAATTATGAATTGTAAGGTCTTTTGCATCATTTTAAAGAAAATAATTTTGCATGGCTAATTACGAAGTTTGACTGAAATCGGTTAAATAGTTCCTGAGAAATTAAATTTCAAAAAAGTCAGATATTTGAAATTCTATTTCACAGAAGCTATTCGATTGATTTTGCTCAATTTTTATATTTTGCCTGGCAAAATTTTATTCTTTAAAATGATGCAAAAAATCTTACACTGCGTATTCAAAATTTTTCAGACTATTATTAAAGAAAATAAAAAAATACTTTCTAAAAGCTAGTTTTTTGCATGGATAAACGAATTTTATACTTGTGTGCAAAATTTTTTCAATTTGCTTAAAAAGTTCTCGAGATGTAGCGAAATACGTAATAAGTAAAATTAACAATAAAGGGCCCAAACTTAGGAGCGCTTTCCTGACCAAACTATTTCCCACATAGCGGCTACCCCCTTTATTTTGGGGGTCAGAAATTCGAAACCCTCAAAAAAAGCAGGCTTATTCTGAGAAAGTAGGTTTTTGTGTCTGATTTCATAAATTAAAATATCGTCTGCACTTATTAATTAGCATACTTGAGGTCAGCCACTGGAGTAATTCAGATTGCGATTACAAACGTGAAGATTCGTTCATTAGATCAAAAGTTATTCAGTGTGGTTCGTTTTTTTTTTTTATTTATTTATTTACTTTTTTTTAAAATAATTTTTTTTTAAATCTGAAATTGCGCATTTTTAGTTTTTTTTTTAATAATTTGAGAGTATATACTAACTGATAAAATAATTTATATTAATGAATATGGGTGCTTTGCCGTTGGTATGATCCATCCAAAATTAGTACGAAATATATTGTCATATATGTCGAAAAACACATTAATGCTATGAAAGTTAGTTGTTCAGCGAATAGAATATCATTATTCTTGGTTAAATAAAAACATGTCAATCAATAAATCATGAGAGTTCTTTGTGCAAAATCGTGGAAATTACAAAATTGCTCCGATTAGACAGTATGCTTCGACGATACATAAGGAAAATTAATGCTAACTCAAGAAAAACTATCAAAAATACAATCTTATTTATTTAATTTATCTCTCATAAAATAGATATATTTTTCGCATTATATCTATAATAAAAAATATTTTATAATTATTTACATTATAAACAATGTATATTAACAGAAAAAATTTGGTATTTTTTTATGTATATACGGGTAAACTTATTAGATATCGCATTATGCTTTTTTGAATCGCTTAAATATACGTTACACTCCATGCCGTTTTACTGGAAGTGTTTGAATAAACATTCCACCATTATTTGAATTATAAATACTGGTTTATTAATACTTTTATAAAAAAATAATAAATAAATTTGAATTTAAAATGAACGATTCGTGAGATATGAATACACTATATAAAAATTTTAATGAGGTTGAGACATTAAAATTGAACGAACTGAAGAAAACAGTGACCTCTGAACCGTTCTTTTACTCTTTAAATGTTTTCTACTTGTTTGAAATCTCGGTGTGCAGGCTTAATTCTCATAGTCTCGTGACTGTTTTATAGGCCCCGAAGGCTTACGAATAGATTCTCATCCAATTTCTCTTGTCGTCCGCTATTGAACTCAATTAATTCAGTTGAAAAGGACGCGTTCTCATCTTTTATTATTCCCACCCGTCCCTTGTCACGTACTATGTTATTTCAATAAAATCTTCTTACTCAATAGCTTCGCGAAGACCACCCAGTTTTATTTGTTGTAGTTTATGAATGTATGCAGTCAATAAAAAGTAATTCTTTCGTATCGCAAAAGAATCATTGAAATCATAATTACGACCTTAGGATAGTTTTCTGTAATTCTTTTAATTCATCATGGTATGAATTTGTAGTTGTCAGGCAAAAGCGGTTCTTGCTTTTTGGCCGGCTTGCTCGTTTCGTTGCAAAGGTTGTTATTCCCGAATTTTGCATCACTTGTGCTATGAAATGTGGTCAACGAATGAAAAAAAAAGTTATGACGAAAAATAGATTCGCAAATCGAAGGAAAGTGGGTAAAGAATTTTTGAAAATGGACGCTATGCGAAAGAATATCTCGTTTTCATAACTTGTGCTGTAAAATGCGGCCAACGAAAAAAAAAGTTCTAGATAGGAATTGATAAAGTGAATTTATAATAAACAGTTACTAAAAAAACCTGCTAGATTATCGGAATTATCTTTGTACTAAAACATAAAATCCTTAAAAATGTAGTTTTAAATTTTTTTTTCTTTTCATTCATATTCAAAGCTTTTCCAATAATTGATTTCGTAAATTAAAGAAATTTAACTGATGAATTACTGTTTCTCTTAGATCTAAATAACTGCAAATAAATGCAAATTTGAAAAATCATTATTTGGAACTGAGTCGTGTTTGTAAGATTTCACCTTCAATGCATGAGAAGACACCGGTATTTTATGCGTATTTTAAAATTATGAATTATTAAAATGCTAAATATAATATTTTTCACTTATTTGTCGTAAATTAATACAAAATAATAAAAAAAGTATGAAAAATATATTTAATAAAAAAATGTAAATACTATCTCAGTAATAAAACTTCCTAAATGTCCTAGAATATCAAGCATCAAGACTGTTCACATCGTCTCATAAACAACATAAGCGGAAGGATACACCGGAAGTTTTCAAGATTGCATTCCGATTTTAGAATCTTGTTAATGTTTACAATCAGTTTAAAATCTGTAGAAAATTGTAGTTGTTCTGTAATAACTGCGTATGCGGGTTTTTTACCCCCTTCTCTATAACAGGTTTACTTACTTAACATAAGCACAGCTATAAAAGCCTAAATGTCCAAAAAATTTGGGGAAAAAGCAAAATATAAGAAACTAGTTGCGTTACCGATTTGTCAATTTCAACATAATTTTTCATACAGCCACAACGATTTCCATCTGGCAGCATTTTATCCATATTTGTCTTTTAATTTATACACGCTTTAATTTGCAGACTCTATTACAAATAGTTCATTTCTGAATGCTAAATGTACTCTCATTTTTCATAGCAGCGAATAATTTGTTTCATTTACATTTGTGCATATTAAAATCAGACATATTTTAAAAGTCAAACAGTTCCATGCCTAATGCAATGGATACCATATATCATTCCACATTAGAGGAAGTTCCTCATCTTCCAAACGATGACAGTGATTATATGGTTCATAAAAAGCAGTCTTAATGCCTCATAATCAATCACTTCTATCATTCTACCACTATTACATACTGGAAGAACCCTTTTTATTTTAGTGCAAAATCAAAAAAGGAAGGGGTTCCCAGAATTCCTCCCTTCCTTATTCATTCCGGTCATGAGAGAGGATGGTGCAGACCCAAAAGTTAGCCCCGCGAGGAAATCTTCGAGGAATCAACTCGGGACCCATAAATCGCGTTTGATGTACGGCCTCAGTCGGCCCAGCAGACAGGTACAGAATCCAACTGTCAAGAGGTAAAGGATTTCGACAAAAGGATTTTCTCTGATAATTACACTGTATTCGCGTTTGACCCCTTCTGGAAGGGCTGAAAAACTTCTGGCAGACCACGAAATGGAATCGACCTTCCCTTCATGCCTAATTCCAAATAAGGAGTAAGATGCTGAAACCCCTTGTTGGATAAATAACCTCTAATTCCACCATTAGACCTTAATGGGAGATTTTTGTTTCCACGATAGGCCAACAGGGGTCGCAGTCTACTCTCTGAAGAGAAATAATGCTTTAGGTGCGCATTTTTTTTTTCCAAAATGATGCTATTAGACGAGCGATGGCAACGTGGTTTATCCAAACTGATTGACTTGACCTTTCGTTGCACTTCGAATTGGAAACCCATATTTTAAGTGATGATATCTCAACAAATTTCTCTGATGCTGCCCTTATCTGAATGTGATTCTTAGCTGGTGTGGCACAATGGAGACTTAAGTTTAATAATTATCAGAAAGAAAAAATAAAATAAACTCTTGCAAAAAGAATATTTGCAATTCCATGTANTTCTTTTGCTTGTTCGAGAATACTGTTATCATATTTTTCTTGAACATCTGAAGAAGATTGCTCATCAAGCGATATTATCTTTCTCCAAGATCGTGATAAAGTAGACGATTTTACCTTTGACCATGCTGCTGATATTCGATATACTTCAATCCAATAACGAATATTGCTGATGGTGTCCTTATCTGGATGTAATTCTTCGCTGGTGTAGCACAATGGAGACTTAAGTTTAATAATTATCAGAAAGAAAACAAACTCTTGCAAAAGGAATATTTGCAATTCCATGTACTTATTTAATAATTCAGACAATTAAAAGAGTAACACAGCAACCAACTCTTGAGGAAGATTTAAAAAATTCGTAGAAAAATAATAAATATAATATACATAATATATATATATATAAAATATTAAAAATGATATATATGATGTTACAAGCAAAAATATATTTTTGTTTTTTAATTATAAAAAAACAGTCTAGCAGCTTTTAAAAATACTGTCAGATTATCCGAATTTTTAAATTTTTTTTTTAACGTAGTTAAAAATGTATTAACAATTTATTTTGCAAATTAAAGAAATTTCAGTTGTGAATTACTGTTTCTCTTAGATATAAATAACTGCTAATAAGTGCAAATTTGAAAAAGGTTTGGAAGTGAGTTGTATTTGGAAAATTTTACCTTTAACGCAGAAAAAGACACCATTCCATGCTGTATTTCATAACCATAAATTATTAAAATGCTGAATATAATAATTTTCACTCCATTTTGCCCTAAATACAAAGTAAGATATAAAAAGATACAAGTATGAAAAATATGTAAGTGTTTCATAAAACAAAATAAGATACAAGTATTAAAAATATGTTTCACAAAAATTCTGCGTCACCGTGGTAAACTTTGCCATTACTAGAATATAAAACTTCTAATAAATGATTAATTATAATTTTCCTTTTTATTTTTTTTTTTATTACTGGGAAAATATTTCTTTTTATTTATATGATTTAACGTGAAACCCTATGAAAATGTTGGGAAATTCCTATGTATTCTCAGAAAAATGTTAGGACTATTGGCTGGGTTTCAAAAATAGTACTTATTTATTATATTTTATTAATTTTGCTTCTGATGATGTGGCCGAATTCTTTTGACTACTGAATAAAGGACTATTGTTGATAAATGAAGAAAAAAAAAGTATTTTCAAAAGCGTCGTATGATGCGCTTTTGTTGCTGATTCAGTAGTTTTTTAATGGAAATGTTGCTTTATATAGTGTCGGATGAAAATATTTGGCTTTATATTTCCCCGAAAACCGAAAAAACACTTTTCTTATCATAACTTTTTATCTAAACGTTTTACTTATAGTGATCAAAAGGACGATTTTTTTTCTGGCTTTTAGAATGGGCGCAACAAATTGCGCCGAATTTTTAAAAAATAACACTTTTTAGTTTATATAGTGCTATGTCTGTCATAAATTTTTAACAGTTATGTAAAAAGTTCGATTTAGTTTTGCATATCTTTAACTAAAATGGTGCAAAATACCAACATGAAAAACCACAATTTTGAGTAATTGAAAAGCGTTAGTAATCGAAATTTTCCACGATTGAAATTATAGTTTGTCTGTAGAAAGAACTCCCCTTGCCACGAAGTCTCAAGGTCGTCTGTCGCTATGGAAACAAGAAATAGCGCACTTCAAAGAGGGGAGCTTCTCTCCCCTGATTCTCTTTCTCTCCCCGACCCGATCCAAAATGTCTTAAATAATGACCTAATCTACTTGAAATAGTTAAACTCGTAGCCATAGTCCCCGTCACTGCTCCAGATGAATGGCTAGGCGAGTTCCTTAATACATAGATATTTGGGATAAAAAAATTTACAAATGTTGAGAATTATTAATTGATTTAAATAATATTTAATCTAGAAAGAAAAATCTCGCCAAATTTGCGACTTTTAAAATAATATGAAAAAATTTTTTTAAACATTTCCCACAGTTATTCCTTAGTTCCAGAACTCGGATATTTTTACGGCGAAATAGTAACTGTAGTTCAACTCTATAATTTTGCTTCCAATTTTTAAGATACTGTACTTAAGATACATTCAGTTCAACTCAGTTCGATCATGAACTCACAATTCTAGATTTATAACCCGATTATCAGGGAAACCATATCTCACTTAAATTTTACGCATGTCTACTCATTTGTACGCATGTCTACCCATAAACCTCTACGCATTTGACGTCACGTTTATGACGTCACGTTCTCTGGCGTAACTTATCGTTAAATCTTAAGGTTTTATTTAACATGTTCTTCATACTTTTTTCATTAATTTGTAGTAATTAAAGTTAAAATAAATGAAAAATATTTTATTTAACATTTTAATAATTTAGAGTTGTAAAATACAGCATGAGACACCGGTGTCTTTTTCTGTGTTAAAGATAAAATTTTTCAAGCTCGGCTCACTTCCAAACAATAATTTTTCAAATTTGCACTTATTTACAGTTATTTAGATCTAAGAGAAACAGTTTTTCATCATGGAAATTTTTGAATTAAGAAAATTAATTATTGATAAATATTTGAATAAAATAGAAACAAATTTTTTTTTTCAAACTGCTTTTTCTGAATTTTATATTTTAGTTCAAATATAATTCCGATAATCTCACAGATTTTTTTAATACTATTAGACTGCTATAAGATCTTCTAGTTTTTAATGTTTAATAAGTAAGTAATAAATTATAATTATAACCATAGTTGAACAGCCGACCCAATTTTTTGGGTTTGCGACTACTAATGTTCAACTCCGTAGCCTTGTAATTTTCAACCCAATCCAGAAGACAAAGGAACTCCTGGAGCAAGTATTGGGAGAAATTTGCCTCCGTGGAGGACTTTTTGATGGAACTGATGGAACCGGTTTGCATGACAGCAAGGGGACTCTAACTCATGATCCGTTTATCACTTAGGATATTTTACGCCAGTACAGTGGTCGGTGCAAGCCGGGTGCGGAATTCGTATCGACCAGCCGATGCTGAGATTCAAACCCGGTTCACCTCATTGGAAGGCGAACGCTCTATCCCTTGGGTTTTTATAAAGTATGTATCACTTTTAGCTTTGAACGGAATCTAAGATTATGCTTCATTGTTCTTTATATTTAATTTTTCAAACTCTAGAGAATAGGCCGGGATAGCCTGGTTTGTAGGGCACTGGGCCCATGTGTAAGAGTTTGTGAATTCGATCCCAGGTCGGCCGAAGACTCCCCGTGTAGTAAATGGTGACTGATGCACGTTAAATCTGTCGAGTCGTAAAGTCCTCCATGTTCCCATAACAAATCAATACCTCTGGGAGTACTGATCCAGGAGTTTCCTTGTCTCCTGGATTGGTTCAAAACTACAAGACTACGGAGTTGAACATTAGTAGTCGTAAACCCAAAAATTGGATCGGCTGTTCAACGACGGATATGAAAAGAAAAAAAACTCTAGAGATTAGGCCTGGACAGCCTGGTTGGTAGGGCACTGAGCCCATGTCCAAGTGGTCGTGGGCTCGATCCCCGCCGACCGAAGATTGTAGTAAATGGTGACTGATGCACGTTAAATCTGTTGAGGCACAAAGTCCACCATGTTCCCATAGCAAATCATTCCTATGGGGGCACTGATCCAGGAGTTTCCTTGTCTTCTGGATTGGTTCGAAATTTCAAGGCTACGGTTCTGTTCAACGACGGTTATAAAATATAAAATAAAAACTCTGGAAATTTGCACTCCTCATTTCCTTGTATTCTATGTACTAATATTTTAAATAAATTTTAACAATTGTAAATAAACTTATTGGGTGAAAGAGTGAAAAACCAATTGCACTTAGTAACATTTAAGAGATTGTGTATAAATGAGGTTCAAGTACTGAGGAGACAGGAACTCCCTTCAGATAATGCCCTTAGATTTGGAGTGGAGTTACCATCCAAAGTAGAGGCAGGATTTAGTTCCTGGACGATCAGGGTGGATAAAACCCTTCTCATAGATAAAGCTCTCCTCTTTAGAATAAAAATCGAACACATCATTCGAAAAGTCTAGTACCCTGGATGAATGTTTAAAGTGAAATCGAGCGTACAGCGACAGTTGAAAGCCCTTCTTTGGCAGGGCGGCTCCTGAAATGGATGGGGCGTAGAGTTTAAAAGGATATATCCTAAAAATAAATACGTCAGCTAGGATTTTATGAGTTGATCAGGGGCCGTAAAGATACATTGGAAATAAATTCGTCCGATTTATGCTACGTAATAGAAGCCGTGTTGATTTACCGTGTTCTAGATAATATTCGAGATGTTCTGAATGAAAATAAGATTCGTTTCATCTGCAATAATTCTCTGCATGTGAGTGTGTTGTAACTTGCAACGTACTTCGTGAATTTGTCTAATATAATTGAAACATTTATTTATTATTTTTTTCTTTATTATTTTTTTCTTTATTATTTTTTTCTTTATTATTTTTTTCTTTATTATTTTTGTGCGTGTGTAAATTAAATTTTGGATTGCGATTGTCAGGCTATTGAACTCAAATTTTTTTCTTTCCTACCCTGCTTGCATAAATAAAAAGTAAATAAATAAATAAAGTAAATAAAAGTCGATTCTTCTTAAGTCAGCTTGATCCAAAATATATTTTTTTTTACTTACTCTGAAATTATAATATTCGATTATAACTATAAAATAATCATGTTAAAGTAATACATGCTTCCTTTTTAATTTAACAAAGCATTTAAAATTAATTAATTAAATATCTGTGGTTTTCTGGTACATTTTTATAAAATGATAGAATGTAATTAAAGAAGTAAAATGGAAAACACTGTAAGTTCAAAAATGGAAATTGTCTAGGAGAGCAAAATAAAGTGTATTTCGAGTTTTAATACGCAGAGCGCTTTTAATTTCACTTTTTTTGGCACCTTTTTGACACTTTAAAATGTAAGTATTTTTATTTATATTATTGTTTTAAGTTCTAATTATGATACGAAAATATTTTGTTACTTGCTACGTGTGGCACTTTAAACCGGTGAAATCTTTCAACTCTATTTTTGAATTATTACTTTTTCTAGGATTGCTATACTTAAAAAGGTCTTTAGTTAATTAGTATTTGTTCTAAAGATATTGAGAATGGGTTAGAGTCCCCTTTCCGTCAAGCTAACAATGGGAGGTTCTCGTGGTCTTCCTCTCCATGTAACGCAAATGCGGGTTAGTTCAATCAAAAAGTCCACCATGAAGGCAAATTTCTCCAATACTTCATACAGGAGTTCCATTGTCTTCTGGATTGGGTTCAAAGTTAGAGGACTACGGAGTTGAACATTAGTAGTCGTAAACCCAAAATTGGGTCGGCTGTTCAACTACGGTTATAAAGATATTAAGAGAGCCGTGGTTGCTCAGGGGGTAGAGCTCTCGCCTCCCAATGAGGTGCCCCTGGTTCGAATCCCAGCTGTAGCTGGTCGTGGTAGACGGTTCATGGGCTAGAGTCACCTTGTCGTCAGGCTAACTGAGGGTTTCTCCTAACTGAGGAATATTTACGTGGTTTTTCTTTCCATGTAACGCAAATGCGGGCTAATTCCATTTAAAAGTCTCCCACTAAGGCAAATTTCTCCCAGTATCCAGGAGTTCCCTTGTCGGCTGGATTAGGTTCAAAATTATAAGGCTACGGAGTTGAACACTGGCTGTCGTACATTCAAAATCGGGTCAACTGTTCAACGACGGTTTTAAAGTAAAGTAAAATAAACATATTTTGATATTTAAAAGTAATGTACACAAATAAATATAAAAAAATGTAGTATTTCTTGCGTTTTCTTTTTTCTTCTTCATTTTTCATTTATTTATGTCAGAATTAGAAAGGAAGAGAAAATTCAAAATATTTATTCCCCTTTCCTCCACTTTTTCAAAAGATTATTCGAACATTTTTTTAAATAAGAAAATGCACGTTTTTTGCATAGAAATAATCCAATCATGTTTATTATGTTCACCTATAAGCATTTGGCTTTGTTGAAATAAGCTAACATAAAAATCGTTAGACGAAATATCATTGGTTTAGAACATAAATCTATCGACGCAGACACTTGAAAGTTGTGTTTACGATCTCCAGTCAGTAAATACTACCCTTAACAACATCCGCCGGTGCCGTTTAAAGATAGCTGCGAGCATCTGCCCTATTCCTTCTACTGTTTATTTATATTTCCGATTAAATTCATCGCTCACTCTATTTCAAGTAGACTGTGAACTGGTAATGAGTTCTAACTGTTAAAGATGTTCAAGTTTGTGTTTATTAACTTTCGAACTCTTTTTGCAAATAAATTAAGTTGATTTCTGTTTCGTCAAGTTTAGAATTACGCTACAAAAGAGAAATTATGGATAATCAGAAAAAATAGCTTTGAAGTGCGTGGGAGGAGCAGAGCGTAATTCTTAACCATTTGTTTTCTTCCACCCTTGCTGTTAAAGCATGTATTTAAAATATATCTCGGGAATTTTTTTCAGGAATGTGTGCACACAATTATCAAATTCCTTTTTCAAAAGATAATTCCTTGCAAGAAATAATTTGTATTAATTATTGATAAATTTTTATTATTTTAATTATCAAATTCCTTTTTCAAAAGATAATTCCATGCAAGTAATAATTTATGTTAATTATTGATTAATTTTTATTATTTTATTTATTAACAGTCGAAAAAATTGAGTTGTCATTTTAAAGAATGTAATTTTATGTGGCAAAATATAATATTTTAACGAAATTGGTCAAATAGTTTTAAAAAGAAATTGAGAAATTTCGAGAGTTGATTTTTGAGAAATTTCGAATTTTAAAAAATTCTTATTATTATTTAAAATTCGATTTTTTAGGAGCGATTTGACCAATTTTGTATTTTGCCATATAAAATTACATTCGTTTGAATGATGTAAAAATTTGTATCTTTTAGAATGCAAAAGTTTTCGACTATTATTGAATAANACTATCAAATTCCTTTTTCAAAAGATAATTTCTTGCAAGAAATAATTTGTATTAATTATTGGTTAATTTTTATTATTTTATTTGTTAACAGTCGAAAAAATTAGTTGTCATTTTAAGGAATGTAATTTTATGTGGCAAAATACAATATTTTAACGAAATCGGTCAAATAGTTTTAAAAAGAAATTGAGAAATTTCGAGAGTTGATTTTTGAGAAATTCCGAATTCTAAAAAAGTCTTATATTTAAAATTCGATTTTTTAGGAACGATTTGACCAATTTCGTATTTTGCCATATAAAATTACATTCGTTTGAATGATGTAAAAATTTGTATTTTTTTTAGAATGCAAAATTTTTCGACTATTATTGAATAAAACAATAAAAAATAATTAAAAATTATTGTTTACTAATAATTCACTTCCAATAATTTGTTTGCGTTTTGATATTTTGATTTTTTTTCCTCCAGCATTTGAAAATTTATGGCTTACTCTAAGTTTGCCTAAACTCACTTATTTTTTTTTTAAAAAAAAAAGAAAGAAAAAGGAATTAAATTAGTAATCAAGGTGAAAAAGAATTGGTGGCGAAAAGATTCTCCCTTAGTATGGCGTCCTCTTAAATATGAATGCACAAACATATAATGTTACGTTACATCTAACCGCTTTTGGTGCCCAACCTCTCGCTATTAAAAGTTTGGATTTTTTTTTATAAAATTTATAACATTTTCATTTAAAGAATAGTTATAGGAAGTTAGAGATAATTAAAAATTAGTGTTTAAAAAAAAGTCAATGAATAATAATTTAGTTTTGGAAGTTTTTTTCTACAAAAGTTTTGTCACAAAAGATTAATAGAAAATCTAAAATACCACATGCTTTATATCTCAAATTGTGATTGGGCAACGGCCTGGTATTTTACATGCTCCTAAAGATACTACCAAATAGAGTAAATATCCATCATAATTTTATTTGTGAAAATGAAATAAAAAGGATTAAAAGCATATTTAGAATTCCCCCACTCAGTCTCCAACAAATCCCCAACTGAGTTCGGTCTGGAGAGGTCTTTAGAACAATTTTTAAAATAAATTATCCGCGAGTGTTCTACTGTATTCGAGCCATTGGGATTTTTCTGGCAGTTGACCCTTAATTAATTCCTGCTTTAAAAAAATCAGCGCGTTCTTTTTCTCAATCCTTTTAGAACGAGTGAAAACGACGTATACAATATAATACTTACGAATTAATTTGGGTATTTATGAAGAGTAATTGTAATTGCCCGTCCTGCTTTCAAAAAATCAGTGCATTCTTTTTCTCAATCCTTTTAGAACAAGTGAAAACAATATATACAATATAATACTTACGAATTAATTTGGGTATTTATGAAGAGTAATTGTAATTGCCCGTCCTACTTTCAAAAAATCAGTGCATTTTTTTTTCTCAATCCTTTCAGAACTAGTGAAAACAACATATACAATATAATACTTACGAATTAATTTGGGTATTTATGAAGACTAATTGTAACTGCCCGTCCTGCTTTCAAAAAAATCAATGCATTCTTTTTCTCAATCCTTTTAGAACAAGTGAAAACAACATATACAATATAATACTTACGAATTAATTTGGGTATTTATGAAGACTAATTGTAATTGCCCGTCCTGCTTTCAAAAAAATTAATGCTTTCTTTTTCTCAATCCTTTTAGAACTAGTGAAAATAACGTATACTAACTAGTGAAAACGACATATACAATACAATACAATACTTAAGAATTAATTTGGATATTTATGAAGGCTTTTGTAACTGATCGTCTCTTTTTTCCCTTTGTTTTTGTGAGTGTATAAATAGTAAACGAACCATTGGTTTTTTTTTCTTGCAGTTGACCCTAATTAATTCCTGCTTTAAAAAAAATCAGTGCATTCTTTTTCTCAATCCTTTTAGAACTAGTGAAAACAACATATACAATATAATACTTACGAATCAATTTGGGTATTTATGAAGACTAATTGTAATTGCCCGTCCTGCTTTCAAAAAAATCAATGCATTCTTTTTCTCAATCCTTTTAGAACTAGTGAAAATAACATATACTAACTAGTGAAAACGACTTATACAATACAATACAATACTTAAGAATTAATTTGGATATTTATGAAGGCTTTTGTAACTGATCGTCTCTTTTTTCCCTTTGTTTTTGTGAGTGTACTAAATAGTAAACGAACCATTGGGGTTTTTTTCTTGCAGTTGATCCTAATTAATTCCTGCTTTAAAAAAAATCAGTGCATTCTTTTTCTCAATCCTTTTAGAACTAGTGAAAATAACATATACTAACTAGTGAAAACGACGTATGGAATACAATATTAATTTGGGCATTTATGAAGACTAATTGTAACTGCTCGTCTCTTTTAGCCTTGGGCCACTGATTAACTCCTTTTACTTTCTTAACATGTGACTTGTAGTGAGTGAAAAAAGAAACGAACACTTGGAATACAAGAAATAAAAACAACTTTCATGAGTATTGAATATGTTATGTCTGCGGGATCGGTCACGTATGATTGGACTATAAAAAGTAATATGAATTTCTTCACCGGAACGGACAAATAGGCAGTTATTATTTCCTTGCCTAAAGGCCTGTCCAATAGCTTGCTGATGATAAGATCGTTTACGTTTTACGAGGCCATAAAACGTCTCGCAACTAGTTGAGATTTCATTTGGCTGATTATGTGTGTGGTGGAAAATGTTGAAAAATTGAGATGCGATATTGTGGATCTTGTAATTTCATGTTCCTTGTGCGTTTTGTTCATTACATAAATGCCTCATATCTGATCACTACAAGTTTTGGCACGTATTAATCGCACTCACCCTTAGATACCACTTAAAAAGTTTTTACCCTCTGTAAATACGGATAATTTTGTATACACCATAACTCTTGATATAAAAGACTTGCTTTAAATTAGACTAGAAGTTGAACTTGTCGTGTTATTAACTTAATGGAATTTCTACTTTGGAAAAGCATTTAACTATTGTGTATTGCATGCTACTATCTGTCTATAGTGTATTGTATCTATAGTGAATTGTATGATATCTATCATTGGCCATATAAATTGTTATGTAAGTCGGTAAAGACTCCACTCGCTCCGCTGGTCATGAGTTCGAATCTGGTAGCCGACTAAACAATTGGCGATTGTATGCAGCTTGGCACTCTTAAAAACTGCCATGGGTGACTGTCTGTGGTGTGGAAAGTGGAAATTTGGAGAGAGGGGTACCAGTTCAGGCGATGTCCGCGTTGTCTGGTTGAGATCAAAATTGTATCGCCTTCCTGTCATGGCCGTTAAGTGATAGAGCCCAGATAACTGGCAATGGTTGGGTGAAGTGATTTCGATCATAGTGCTTATAAATATTAATCTAAGATGAAGACAGGGAATTGAAAAAGGGTATAGATTGTGAATTCTGGGAAAAAACTGATTTGAAGAAAAAAAATTGCGAAGTGCAACTAGTGTTGCATACTCAAACTCGTGACTCATACTAAACTTATAAATTTTTATAAGAGCTCCTGCGTTGCTCAATTTTATTAGCATTTACAACCTTTTTAATTACTTCTGGTTATGAAAATTTTGCACTTCTCTCAGTTCGTCAATTTTATACTATGATATAAGCGGAGTCTGAATCTTACAGCCTTTTAAAATAAGAATGAGTTATACTTTAAAATAAGAAAAATACCGCCGAAAACTCCAGATTTTAATTCTAGTAAGCAGTTAACAAAGTTAACAAAGTATTCAGTTAACAAAGTTGTCGTTCACTAAATGAAGAAGGGTAGCATAGCGTCATTGATTATAGACATTTTTTTATAAAAAAAATTAATAGAAAAGTAGTTAAGCAGCAAAACTTTCAATTGCAGAACAAAAATTAAAGAAATTTTTTTTAATTCCGCATATTGATAATTTTAGCGCCTATCGATAATTTGCACATTTGATAAACATTTTGTTTTGAAAAATACATAAACAGCACTTTATATACTTAGGCTATATACTTCTCATTTTTTTTTTCTGATTGAATAAAAATTTTACCTGCTTAAGTGGTTTCCATTGCATGTAAGTTTTTTCCACTTTTTCAATAGATCCTGATTAATTGAATAACAAATTCTTTCTTTTCACCCATTTTTCATTCAATATGCAGACATTTTATTTAAGATAATTTTAAGGAAATCATACTTACGAAAAAAACTTTGAATAAGCTCTCAGAAAGGGAAATAAGGAAAAATACAAATTCTTCTTACATTGGGAATTTAGTTGGAGTAAAATGTTATAAAAAATATGCAACAAATTTTAATAAAAAAAATTAAAATATAATAAAATATTATAACATGAAACATACGTATTCTTTAAAAATTGTTAAAAATGCAGAACGCAAGTAACTTTTTATTTTAACATTTTATTTTTAAAAAAAAGTTACAGCAAAAGAGAACTGCGAAGAAAGTACTTAGCAGGTAAAAAAAAAGAAGGGGGAAGTCAATTGAGATTTGTGAATTTAATTGATTTTTATGAGGATAGTCAAGTACCATAACGTACTATAGTCAGCAGTTTTCAGGTCCTATATTGCATAAGTAGTTAGTTAAGTGCCTTCGTTATCAGTTGCGGAATGAAGCACGAATTGCATACCTATGTGGTTTATTCTTTTGTTTTTAAACTTAAAATGTGCTAGAGGATTTTTAGAATTGAAATAAAATCTTTTAAGTGTCATCTTCGAATGAAATTGAAATTTTTTTTTTAAATGAAATGCAATGTATTGCACGATCTAATATAAATTTTTTATTTTATTTTATATACACTGCACTCGATTAACAAAAGTTAGGTTTAACCCTTTGACCCAAATTGGCATCGGTGCCCTTTATTTATTCTTATATATATATATATATTGATACTATAGTTACAAGTAAAAATAGATTTTTAGCACATTTAAATTATAAAAAACTATCTAATAGTTACTAAAAAAGTCTGTTGGATTATCAGAATTACATTTCTACTAAATTGAGAAATTCAAAAATGTAATTTGTAATTTTTTCTTTACATTCACATTCAAAAATTTATCAATAATTGATTTTGTAGATTAGTTGAATTTCAATGATGAATAATTGTTTCTATTAGATCTAAATAACTGCAAGTAAGTGCTAATTTGAAAAATTATTGTTTGATAGTGAGCCATGTTAGGAATATTTTACCGGTAACGTAGAAAAAAACACCGATGTTTTATGCTTTATTTCATTATCGTAAGTTATTAAAACGCTAAATATAGTGTTTTTAATTTATTTTGACGTAAATTAATATAAAATACTGAAAAAGGTATGAAAAACATGTTCAATAAAAATTCTGTGTCAAAAGGGTTAAGGCACATAATATTCTTCTGGAAGCCAAGTTGTAAATAATTGTAGGAAATGCGATTTTTAAGGAAAGATCTTTGAAAAAAGTAAACTCCTAAAGGTCATGAAATGTTTTTTTAATTAATTAAACTTAATTAAGTTTTTTGAATTATTTTTAATTATTACGTAAAAAATGATAAATTTTAATAGTTAGCACTTTTTGCATGTTGTGGGATATTTAATAGCGTATTTCTTCTTATTTTTGTCGTGATACTCAATCTTAATGGTTGAGGGGATGATCTCAAATATACTAATTAATAAGCGCAGATGATATTTTAAGTTACGAAATCAAACACAGAAAAGTACTTTCCCTAATTGAGGATTCCTTTTCTTTGAGGAACTCGGATTTTTGACCCCCAAAGTATAGGGGTCGCCGAAATACGTCCCAAATTTGGTCAGGAAAACGGTCTGATGTTTGGAAGTATTTTGCTATGAATCGGAAACTTAGAAACGAATTTAAAATTTTTTGCGCACAGTAATAAAATTCGTTTATAGTAAGATAATTCCAAGCAAAAAAAAAAAAAATCTTTTGGTAAATATTTGTTCTTTTATTTGATAATAGTCGGAGAAATTTTTTATTGTAAGGTATACTATTTTTTACGTTATTTGACTGATAATTCTTTGCATTATTTGTCCGTTGAAAAAAATTTACGTTTATTCAGTTTAAGTACGTTTTTTTTTGTCTGATTTCGTAACTTAAAATATTGTCTGTATTAATTAATTAGCATATTTGAGGTCAGCCCCTTGAACCATTAAGATTGAGTCCTAGAACGTCATTAGTTCAAAAGTTATTCAGGATTGTCTGTTTTATCTTTTGCACACTGTACAAATAGAAAAAGTAGTCTTAAACTATTATTAAGTTGTACAGTTATATCAAATGTTGTTTATTATATTACACAGTATCTTTACTCATTAATTTATCTTTTCTCGCCAATTCAAGATCCTTGTATCCTTAATTAAGTTACTTTTGTGCTCTTTTAAATAATATTCCCTAAATTAATTTATAATTGCTAACTTTTAATGCCTTTAAATTAATTAAATAATTTATGGCAAGCAATTTTAGCTATACTTTTTCAATTGGTCTGAATATTAACCGTTTGACGCAGATAGATGGCACACCGGTTTGCCTTTTATACATATTTTTTGACGCTCTAATTACAAGCAAAAATATATTTTAGTATTTATTTTAACTATCAGAAACTTTCTAATATTTACTAAAAAAAACGTTAGATTTTCAAATTTATATTTGCACCAAAATATAAAATCCAAAAGAAGTAATGTGAAAAAAAAATTTTTTCATTCATATTCAAAAGCTTATAAATAATTGTTTTGTAAATTAAATAAATTTCAGTGATAAATAACTGTTTCTCTTAGTTCTAAATAACTGCAAATTTCGAAAAATTATTGTTTGGAAGATTTTACTTTTTACGCAGAAATAGAAACCGATGTTTCATGCTATTTTTCATTACCATAAGTTATTAAAACACTAAATATAATATTTTTTACTTATTTTGAACTAAATAATGCAAAATAATGCAAAAAGTATTAAAAATTTGCTTAATAAAAATTCCACGTCAAAGGGTTAACATCACTCACACAGTATAAAACCGTTTAAAGTTAGTCTGTAATCCTTCTTATCGTACAATCTGTTAAAACACGAAATTGTTGGACCAACAAAAGCATATTAAGCATCACACACGTTATTAAAAATCGATGAGCATTATGTTATAAAAAAAATTTTAAAAAATCTCAGGCTATATTTCACTCTCAGATGTAACCAAATGTGTTATATAATTTTTTGTTATTCTACCGCAGGTCTTGCTGTGGAGCTCCTAGATTTATGATCCCTTTCTGTCACTTTATTTTTTGAAAAACTTTCGCCATCATTGTTAAGAAAATATCTTTGCATCTATACCTTTTCTATCTATTATTTTTCTACCATGTTTCATCCTACGAGCGAAAACGTTTCCGGAGACATTTATTTTATTTATTCAATGTGATTTTTGTTAACATAACTCAAGGATAACCCTAGGGAAAAAAAAAATTAAAAATTTTTTTTTTCTACTGAGTGATATTTTTTTAAAACAGATCTTAGATACTTTCGTGTCTGATTGCTATCCGTTTCTCTCTTTAATCTTCATTCAGTTTTTTAGTGGCATCAGTTTTTTTAGTGACTTTAGTGGAAATGTGCAAGTTTAAAAAAGTTATATTACAGGGAGTAGCATAAATGTTGCGGCTGGGGGGGGGTGAGCACATTATATGGATTAAAATTGCATTGGAACATCAAGCTCAGAAATGCTGTCGAACGCCGCTACAGGCTCTTCCCTATTAACTATTTCTTCGTGGGCTTCTGATCATGTTATAATAGGA
Organism: Parasteatoda tepidariorum; assembly: GCF_043381705.1. NCBI lineage: Eukaryota > Metazoa > Arthropoda > Arachnida > Araneae > Theridiidae > Parasteatoda > Parasteatoda tepidariorum. The sequence goes on along the minus strand of NC_092208.1, from coordinate 42,021,876 downwards.
AAGCGCCCCTAGCCGCATCGGGCATTTCCGGACATCGGTTCCTAGGCAAATTTAATCTTTAATATATGCCCTAACTCCCCTAGAAGTTTTTCGCTACATTTGCTTGTGCCCTGTTACTTATAACGGTCTGTTATTAAACTCGTACATTTAAACAAAAAAATAGACTAAAAATGTCATTAAAAAAAATCTGTAGCTTTAGGAGCAAACCTAACTTTTGATTTAAGATCCTCATACCCGAATTAAGCAATATCAAGCATTTGCATGAACGCAACACAGAATTTGTTCACTAGTGTTATCATTATAATCGAGACATTGCAATGTCATTCATGACATTGTATATAAAAAAAATACAATGTCAAGTGTTATCATTGTATTTTTTTTTCTTTTTAGAAACTTATTGCTGTGGTTAAAATTCAGTAAATTGCCTTATTGTTTTCTGTTTAGAATCCAAATAAAATTTTTTACAAATAAATTAACACATAAATTTTTTTGTAATATTAGGCGAAAAAAAAGCATTTGAAAATTAATGTATTTAATACCTTGTGAATGCAATAAAATCAATAATAAATTATTAAATAAATATAAAGAAAATTAAAAAATAACTTGTTAAAGAGAAAATTTTCATCAATTTTCCAAAATCGTGCCAACGCCAGCCGATATGTACCATCAATCACCCTTCCCAAGTAGTGATGTCATTTTCGACCAATAGCATGATCGCAATCGCATGATCGGTCACTTTGAAATTTAATCAGTCGTCGACAGAATTACGTTTACAAACTTATAACAACAGTTCATGTATTTTTGAATTTAAGAAATTTGCTGCCGTCAAAATTTTTTAGAAAAGCTTTCTAAAATTTTTATTGTGTTTCATGCGTCATACTTTTTAAGAGAGCACAGAGCACTCTTGCTACCCCTTATGAAGTCTTGTGCTTTGCAACCCTGGTATCCTATTTTAAGTAAATAACATTCGATTTTTATTATAATTTTTTTAGTTTCATGTTTCAGGAAGCATTATTGCATATTATTACCTCAACGGAAGTTTTTTTTTTAGAAAAAAAAAGAAGTTCTGAATTCTGAGTTTCAATAAAAAACCTATTTGTTCCAAGAAAACAAGAACTCCCCTGCAGTTCCTTACCGATCAATACCACCATCGTTCTAATAAGTCACTTTTTTATTCAAACCCTTTTACCTTTATTATCTTACTTTGTTTTACTCATTTTTTTTCGGGAGGTGATTAATTAGAAACTTTGCTAGCCTGATAAGTACCAAACGTTCTGATTGATTACACGTAGACCCTTGCGTGTTACATGAAGAACTTTTAGCAGTTTCACACTTTAGGTGTGTCCCATGCTTTTTATTTATTTATCTTGTCTTCGTCCCATTATATTTGTCTCCAGTACTTACATAGGCTCTTAGGTTATCTTATTTATTTATTTTTTTTTCCGCATCGATTGCTATCACTAATGAATCGTTTTGTAAACTTCCTGGAATAGGAAGAATCTGTTGCCTTAGCAACGTGTACTTATGAGCCTGTAAAATGATTATGCGGTTGAAACACTTATTGCTACTTGTTTGTATTAAGGGTGGTTTACTTTTTTTTTTCTTTCTAATTTTTCTTACCTTGTTTTAATTCAGGTCCATGCATGTGATCGTTTAGCTTGCGTGCATCCATTGGAAGAAAAACCTTTTCGTTAGCTTTGAAAGAGTGAAGCTCATAAAATGATGTGCTAACGCGTTATTATTGTATGGCTGGAAATAAATTAGATTTTTTTTTCGTAATTTTAGAATGAATTTCGGGGATTATTAGAAAGATTTTTTTTCTTAAAAAATTATTATTTTTTATGTGTCTGTAAAATTTACAAATCCGGATTAACCGTCTCCATTACTTATTGCTTGAGATGTATGTTGCATAAGCCTGATTAAAAATAATAAAAAGTCAAGGAATTTATCAGGAATAATGAACGTATTATGCATTTTTGAGAAATTGGAAGGGAGATAAATATATGCCCTGTTGCCTTTTTCATTCGTTTGTAACCAGTGTCTGATTTATCATTGGTCCTGAAAGGTCGAGAACCCCAAATTTCTTTTAAATTTTGAAAACGTTCTCGCCCCCCTCTTAAGAATTGCATACTAGAATTATAGATTAAAAAAAATTCAAGTAAATATAAACGTAAATTCTTTAAACTTATAAATCATTCAAAACTTAAATCATTCAAAACTATTTAGTACACAAACAAGTTGTAATTTGGTTCACGATTGGTGGAGCTTTTAACTTTTCTATGCCTTCAACCCCTGGGTTAGTAAATTGGGCACTGACGGTGCACCACTAATGGCTACCGGATCAACTGAACATTCTAGACTAACTCATTCCATCTAAATCCTCAAGACAGATAATTTAACAATTTATGAAAATACATGGCCATTTTAGACTTTACCGAATAAGACATACTACTTGAATTGGATGCATAATCACTTCACAACTCGAGAGGAAGTGAAGTGATTATGCATAACCATGTGATTTAAATCAAATTTAATTGGATGTAGTTGTAATCGATGTCAAGGGTTTGAGTCGAACCTGATTGATTTTATATGAATCGACAAATGCAACGATTTCCCTATGATGACGTCCCTTGCAGGTATCTAATTGGATAATGAAAAGTATTTAAAGTATCTTACACACAAATTTACAGTATAGCTTATGCATTTAATTTGTGATTTGTGCGTCGATTACATCAACGTAAAATTACAGACTAAATATGTCATCATCATAAGCTAAACAGTACAATACTGTTGTGTTGCTTACAGTTTATAACTATTTGTTCATCATTTTGCTCCAAAATTCACTTTGTGTTTGATGGAGAGTAGGGTCAAAGTTCGCATTAAACATTTCAACAAAAAACTGTTACTGAAGAAGCGATCTTCGGATGTAAGAGAGAAGTGTTTCTAAGATTAAACCACATATTACTTATTGCTTGTGATCATCATAAAAAAAAAAAGCCATGATTTATCGGAAGATCATATAATCTCTGACTTAGCTTCGGTGTTTGAACACCATTGAATCCGGATTCTTATTTAGTAAACTGCCAAAACCACGGAATACGAGAATTAAATGTAAGTTTAGAAAAATCATTTCATGATTTTCAATCCGTATCGTTCACTGAAGCAAGGTGGAGTGCTAAAAAGAAAAATCCATTCTCATCAGGGGTATCGCCATTTCGGTGTATTTTTGCCTCTTTTGTAACATTCGATTGAGCATTTATTTACCGATACACATCGTTAAGAAGGCTAGAAAAAAAAATCGTTTGCTTGAGTCTAACTCTACAACTTTCATTACGATACGCGCGCACGCGCATGAATTCTATCAGCTCGATAGAGATTAGGAGGAAGAAAAAAATTTGATTCTAGCACGGTGAGAACACCGCTCCAGAAAAGTTTGAAGGGAAGACTTAAAACTGATATCATTAAGAACCCATTTAAGAGTTGAAAGTGCTAAATGTAAATGAAAAACCTGGATGTGAGAAGAAAAAAAAGCAGTTTAGATAACACCAGATGATGCTAAAGGAAAGGAAGGGGGAGTGCTAAAAAAAGCTACTTTTGAGGCTTCCTTTACTCGAAAAGCTAGTTTTTTTTTTTAAATATATATATAAAAAAATTTAACACCTCAGCCGAGGGATAATGATTGCAAAGTTTGTTTTACAGCAACGGAAAGACTGATAATATTATGCATTCCTGTACTTTACCAAAACAACTTGAAAGGCTTGTTTTTATCGAAAATTCTCAACCAATGAGAATTAAAGTGCCATTTATTGAATTCGAATGTTCTGATCGAATGTATAATTCTATTTTCTTTCTTCTTTACCCACTTGTTTATCATTCGTTTTTCTTTTCTCATTTGTCTTTTTAATAAGTTATAGCAATTTTTAATAAGCTTTATTTTCTTTAGAAAGATATAATAATTCTAAAACGAAAACAGCGTAACATAAATTATTTCCTGGTTTTGATATTTTTACGACTGACGAGAAAAAAAAAGAGAAGATAACATTAAAAAAGCTATTTAAAAATAATGAAGTCTGAGAATTCAATTGATTGTGCAAATACTTACTGACATAGCTGGTACATATGTGTAACGTAATAGGCTAAATATTTTTTTAAAAAATTGCAGAATCTAATCGTAATCAGTATCGTAACGGCGGTAACGAAGGATTTTTAATATAGAAATCAATAACAAATTTTTCATAGTATGTATCAATATTTATATTAGAAGAAAGGAAAATAATTAATTTTAACAATGTTTTTAAACTATTTCTATTTGAAATAATAATAATAACAGCGATTAATTTTAATTGTTTTCAAATTAGCTTTGTTTTAAAGGAATTGAAATAAATTTTCTGTGTGCTCTCTTCCGTGAAAAAAGAAGAAAAAAAATTATTTTGTTTTAACTGTAATTGCGAAGATAAATACGAAGAAAAAAATTCTGAATGTCAGTGAACTTTCTCGATTTGTAAAATATATGTCTAAAGTTGATTTTAAATAGTAATAAAGTTGATTTAAGAACATCGTGTGTCAATACTTTTAAAAAGAAAAAAAAAGAGTAATCTTTCTATTTTTAAAGAAAGAAAAAAAAAGATTAAAACCTTCCAGCCATTAGCAAAATAATAATTAATGCAATAATGAATAGATTAATTAGTTAGAGAAAAAAAGAGAGAGAGAATTTTCAAGAATCATTCGTTTAAAAAATGAGCAATTATATTTTTAACTTTTAATATGATACCAATATCATCATTTATATTATACAGCGACATATTTATATTATACAGAGACAACCAGCCACTGCGGGGATTCGAATTAGGCTTACCTCATTAGGGTGCCAATGCTCTATCCCTTGACATATCCCCCACATATATACAATGCAATAATATTGATAATTTATATATTTAATATGATACCAATATATAATACGATTATATTTAATATGATACCAATATCTTCATTTATATTATACAGCGACATATTTATATTATACAGAGACAACCAGCCACTGCGGGGATTCGAATTAGGCTTACCTCATTAGGGTGCCAATGCTCTATCCCTTGACATATCCCCCACATATTATACAATGCAATAATATTGATAATTTATATATTTAATATGATACCAATATATAATACGATTATATTTAATATGATACCAATATCTTCATTTATATTATACAGCGACATATTTATATTACACAGAGACAACCAGCAACTGCGGGGATTCGAATTAGGCTTACCTCATTAGGGTGCCAATGCTCTATCCCTTGAAATATCCCCCACATATATACAATGCAATAATATTGATAATTTATATAAATTACATTAATGCTGTAGAATTGATGTATTTTGATTTGGCTACATTAATACAGTATTAGATAGCACTTATTTTGCGGAGATAATCGTGTGAGCTGACGACGAGATTACATCTTGTTTCCCTTATTTTGTTTTCCGACTTTTTAATTTTTTTTAAAATTCTTTAAAAAAAATTAAAAACAATTTACTTTGTAATAATTTTTCTTCTAATTAATTTTATTTTATTTCTTTGTAATGTAATAATGTTTGACTTTGTAATGTAATAAATGTAATGTAAACTTTGTAACGGAAACAATGCTCTATCCCTTGACATATCCCCCACGTATATACAATGCAATACAATAATATTGATAATTTATATAAATTACATTAATGCTACAGTATTGATATATTTTGGTTTGGCTACATTAATACAACATTAGGTAACATTTATTTTGCAGAGATAATCGTGTGATATGACGACGAAATTAGCATTTAATTCTTTAAAAAAAATTAAAAACAATTTACTTAGTAATAATTTTTTTTTAATTTCTTTGTAATGTAATAATGTTTGACTTTGTAATGTAATAAATGTAAACCTGAAGTTGTTACTTCACCTTTATTAAATTCTAATTTAATGATCTGATTTAAAATGGAAAGAACTCTTCATAGAACTTAAATACTTCACTCTGGTTTGAAATCAGAAGGAAAATGCTTCTCATAGGTAGATTAGAAAAATTGATTGCATTTCTTTTTAAGCAAATTTGCCTTGGGGCTAGAGTTGCCAACTTTCTTACTTCTCTGGGTTGCAGTCTAAGTCAAAAATAGTTAACAGTATCAGTGATTCAGAGATCTAAATTACGTTTGTTTATACATCTTATTCTAATCACTTTTGATCACTTTGACAAAAATATTTACTTATGTAATGCGGATGAAAAAATTTTACAATTTTTTAAATAATTCAAATATTATTCCTCACTTTATTTATTATTTTTCCCCGTGAGTTTCTAACCCTAAATAACTACTATTATAGTATCATGTAATAGTTTGTAAACAACATTTTAACGTTCTAACTTCCTGTTTTTTTAAAAAGAAGATTAACGTTGCGAAAAATAGTACTGTAAATAATGGCTGTTGCAAAATAAATTACTGTCATTACATTTCTTGTTGATTTAATGTAATTTAATAAAAGATGAATCTTTAATATTAAATACCTACAATTGTATGCATCTTGCATTTCAAACAGGTTTCGGAGTTTACAATTGGTATGGAACCCTGAATTGAGAGATTTTAAACGATGATATTTTATCGATTTAATTTTAGATAACCGCTGTACTTTAATTATAAATGGCATTGTAAACGAATTCTGATTTTTTTTATACTTATTTGTAATTTGCAGTGATTTTACTTTTTGGTATTGAATAAGTTTAACTTGATACAGCTTGATTATATTTCATTATAAGGGACCGATTCTAATTTCTTTTAAATAAATAGACTTTATTTAAGTGGATTATTTTTTAAATAAAAACAAATGTGGAGAGTTGATTTGGAGGGAGAAAAACTCTCTTTTCCTTTTCATAATATTTACCGTAAACTTTTTTCAATATGAGCATTTATAGATTTTTCGATATTGCGTTTATATTACATAACATTAAGATTAAAAATCTAATATATTTAGAAACTTTCTGGAGATCGAATATTATCGTTAGAATCGAAATAGTTTTTAAGAATCTGAAACTGATACGTAGAATTTAATAAGATGTTTGAAATATTCATTTTGAAAACAAAAATTTATTTTTTTAAATTATAATAAGTATTATTATTAAAAAAAGATTGTCCTAGATTAGAGCACAGTCAGCAAAATAAAAAAGTTAAATACCAAAGTAAAATGTTAAAACAATCATTATTTTTCTTGATCCGGTTTTCACGTACTAGGTCAACGGTTCCCAAAAGGTGTCCGGCGGAACCCTGGAGGTTCCGTGATTTAGAACCTTTCTTTTAAAAAAACCAGTAATGATTTTTGAAACTATTAGTAAGTTTGTATCTAACCAATAATCGATTTATTTAATATTTAGGTTATTTTTATGAATTTTTTTTAAAATGCGAAGAAAAAAGAAATGGAAGCAATATACTGAATAAATTACTAAAAGGATATGCATTTTTCAAATAAATGCATCAGTATTTCTCATTGAACTTTAAAATTCAAAATAAAATAGCCCAATTCAAGAATAATGAATTATTCAAAAACCATAATTCTGCTAATTTTATTCAATTTTATGTATGCATATGCCAAAAACTACTAGACTAAAACTACTATATATTGTTAAGTTACGTGCTTTTAATAATAATGTTTTTTTTTCCCTTGTATAATGGGCAAATTTACATAGCATCTCACACGTTCACATACGTATGCTCTGAACTACGCAGTTACCGCAAAACAATTACGGTTCTCTGCGGCAACGGTTTCCAAATGGTGGTTCCTTGGAACTTTAGGGTTCCGTGGAAGAGTTAATAGTGGCTTCGCGAGTTGGTATTTTTTAAAACCAGTGATGAGTTTTGAAACCTCTGATTATATTTAGATTCAACCTATAATTAATAGTTTTTTTAATCTTTCAGTTGCATTTATGAAATTATTTCAAGTTAAATGGCCAATGAAATTGAAATGACATTTTTTAAAAGGAAAATATAATATTTTTAATAGCAATAAATTGAAAAAAATATGAAAAGAGGAAGCGTTTATAAAATATTGCCTAAATATTTCACATCGCGTTTTTCAGTTTAAAATGCAATAACTAAGTTTTTTTTTTTTTTTTTTTTTTTTTTTTTTTTTTTTTTTTTTTTTTTTTTTTTTTT